>NW_022436941.1:25876686-25981394 GCF_009761245.1 Sapajus apella | reverse complement strand
GGGCATGTTTCTTAAACACTCAGTGCCTAACTTTCTCAACTATAAAAGTGGATAATGTTGCATCTGCCTCATAGAATTATGTAGATTTAATGCATTAATACATTCTATGTGCTTAAAATAGTGCCTGCCACACAAGTAACAATAAAAAAAAAAAAAACAATACATAACAATAGCACTGAAACAGTCCTTTCTTCAAGTATGTAGTTCATTGTAAGCACTGCCATCCTGAGGGCTAGAACGAATTTATGTTCACATTTCTATTTTCAGTGCATTATAGTGGGTCTAGAACAAAGTAGACTCTCAATGCATTTTTATTTATTAAATGAATGAATGGCTAAACGCATCTACGTACAAATGATTTTCTGATTCAATCTTGTAAAGCCCAGATATTGATGAAAGATAATCCATACAAACAAGAAACAGTAATGAAAATAAGGGGAGAATTAAGCACCTCAAAGAGCCAGGCGCTTCCTCAGGGAGGTGGCAGCATATTCATCTGATGATGGATGAGGGCCCCTGGAAAGCATCCATCATTTCCAATCCTGGGCTTTGCCAGAGGAAATGAACCCCACATGGATAAATTAGTGACAGGGATGATAGTCAGTGACTCGTGTTCCTTTTGCAATTTCCTGTTCTACACAGCAGCTTATGCAGATCGCACAAAATGCCACTGATACATCAGGAGCAAACCATGACATGGAAATTGATAAAAATAAAGCCCTAATTTGGATGTGGTTAACTTTTAACTAAAGATATTCCTCAAAGAAAAATAGTCTTTGAAACAGGGGAACTGCTATTTTTAATTCTGATATTTAATGATACTGCAAAAGCCATTCTGATGTTCTGATCACAAGTAAGAAAAAAATTATAATTGTAAAACCAGATAAATAAAGGAGAGTACAGAGACAATCTAAAAACAATTCCTAAAGTTTAAATTAATATCTGAACATTGACTCGGAAATTAGAGTCCATGGTCTTGGGGGCAGAAAATCCAAGTCCATAAAAAAAAACAAAAAACTGCTTTTTTTTACTGTCGTGAGGAAGATTAAGTAACAGATGCTTTGGGTTACTAAGTAGCTCACTAGGAAGAATCACTAACATTGAGGCCAATGTAGCTAGACAAACTCTAGACACTCTAACAAGAGGTATTACATAAAAGTTTTCAGTCGATCCTCTTAACTAATTTGCCACATAGGTGTTGAAATTATTCTTATTTTAGAGATAAAACTGAGAGTCACCAAGTGACTGTCTCAAGATTAAGTCATCAGTAAACAGTGGGTTTGGCTTTGACACTCAGACATTTTACCCTAAAGATTCATTCACACCTCTCTATCAGGTCTCCTGCATGTCATTCTCCTATTTAAGCCATATGTACAGTGATAGATATTCATATATGAAATTTACTTCAATATTCCATCAGTAACTACAAAAGGAAAAAAAGGAACTAAAGGTAACTCATGGGATATGACATGGAGAATATCTGTTGACATCAGGAACTACACTAAATTCCTTAATTAATATTCTTTTCTAGAATGACAGGCACTATGGTTTGAATATATGTGTCCCTCCAAAATTCATATGTTGGAATCTAACAATCCATGTGATAATAATAATAGCAAGACATAGGGTCTTTTAGGAAGTGATTGTCATGAGCACTCCACCATCATGAATGGGAAGCACTTCTCCATCATGAATATGACTAGCGCTTTTATGAAAGAGGTTGAAGGGAGTGCCCTAGCCCCCTTTTGTCCTTCCACATTCTGTGTAAGGATGTAGCAACAAGACATAATCTTGGAAGAAGACACCAAGTGTTCACCAGACACTGAATCTGCCAGTGCCTTGATCTTGGATTTCCCAGCAACCAGAACTGTGAAAAATAATTTTTATTATTTGTAACTTACCCAGTTGCGGAATCTTATTATAAAAGCAGGAAAGGACTCAGATAAGATAACAGAGAACAACAATATCTCAGCAGCTTTGGTAACAGTGAATTCACCCACCCTGGCTGCTGTGTACTGAAGAAGCTATGAGAGCAAAATTTCAGAAAGAAAACCACATAGCCTTATAGCATGGGTTGTGATAAATATTAATATATCAATCTAATATAGGAAAAAGTAACCAAAATAGTCATACTGGCCTGAAGAAAATCATGTATACAAGAAAGGAAATACATGTTTATGTGAATATCTGAGTAGGTATGTTAGAATGAGAAGACAGTAAAGTAGAATAGGGATACTTATTATTTATCATATTCATAGGAGTTAATGTTCTATAAAATATTTCACAATAGTGTTTTTACTGTTCTTCTGAAATTCTCCCAGAATGGCTATTTCCTATTATTGTCTGAGAAAAAAACAACATTTACAAGGTTAAAACATTCAGAAATATCTGCTTTTCCTGAACTGATGTAACTTTGAGAAGAGAGAATGGAAAAGTAAACAAAATCTTTTCCAGCCTAACACAAAGAGCCTCAGTTGAGAAGGCCAGAAGTCGGACCCTATCTTTGCTGTCCTTGGAATCCTAGTTTAACTGACCTCATCAAGAAGTGGGTCAAACGGCAGCAAGTGGCTTACACCTTTGTTTACTTTCTGAGCTAGGCTTCCCAGAAAATACTCTCCTGTGATTTTTTTTCTCTGTATAGAGAATATGTTCCCTGGAAGACAACTAAAAAGAGTTGGGGTGGTGTGGGCGCAGAACAAGAACAAGAAGATATAACCACTAGAGCACCATTTCCAGCTCTCCATACCCTATTTACAAAGGAATGAGGGTCCCATACCTCTTTCTAGCATTTCAATCACTGCCCCATCCTTTGCAATGATGAATAAACTGTGTTAAGCATTTTACATAGACAAAATTTTTTAATCCTAACAATTCTAAGAAGTTATTATCATACCCATTTTATAAATAAACAGAGGCTTAAAGAGTTTAATCAACTTGATCAAGGTCATTCAGCTATTCAATAAGAGTCAAGATTTGAACCCCGAGATGATCTGAGCTCAGAGGCCACTTCTTAACTTCATCTCGCTACAGATATCTTTACACTGAGGGTAAAGTGGCATAGAATGGCATAAACACCTTTGATGTTTAAAATTTGCCATTCTCTGTTTCTGCTAAAAGTAAAGGCAAAGGCAACACTCCTAAAAAGGCCTACTTTACAATTTTTACAATCAACCCTGAGGCTTTCTTTCCTAGAATTCATCCTAGTCATAAATTATTTGAAAACCAATGATTTGACATTTCTTGAGAGAGGTATCCTCCTGCCTCAGGATTTCCTAAGATCCTGGCTGGTTGAACAACAAAAGAGTCATGAATATGATAAATTCTGGCTCACTACATTAAGGGGGTGCCCCAAACATGTAATGTGGTGATATTATTCCCCCAGTTGCTGGATACTTTTGGGAAATGAATCATCGTAGCTGGTGTACCCACATATTTTCACAGCATGGCATTTGCAGAAATAACAGAACTATGTTCACTAACCAAGGGAAGGCGAAAAATAACTCTAAGTTTAAAAAGGGAGGAGGCACTTCTCTTTCTCTTTCTTCCTAACATCATAATTCAGCCTTTCAGCCATGTACTTCCATGCTTCATCTTTTCCCTTTTAATGTATTATTTGTGTTGCTGCTGCCGCTGGGAAACTTTGATGTAAGGGACCTGAGGGAGGCAAGGATTTCGTTCTGGGGAAGCAGGGATGTCCCTTTGGCACTGTGAGCTCTCTCTCTCACTCCCTTCCTTTCAAGCTTACCCAAACTGTACACTGCAAGAACTTGGAGAATAAATCTTATCTCAAGGGGTTGCAAAGCCCTAAGGTGAAAAGTCAAGAACTAGTGAAAACAGTTCCCTGAGCTTCAAACTACCAAAGCTTAGGACTGTCTTGCAAAGGTGCTAATTCACCATATTACTGCATATGTAATTCACTATTCCTTCAACCAATATTTAATAACTGCTAGGTACTATGGGGAATACAGAGAAACAGTATGTGACAGATGCTAATGGTTGCTTACCTAACAGCCATTCCTTCCAACCTTCTTGCTTAGAGAATTCAAATTTTGTTGAAGTGTCTGTACAACCCTTAGGGAAGGTGGCCCTGTCTCCACTTCAGCTGATAAGTCTGAGTCATGGGTCAGCAAACTATGTATGGTTCATACATCAAAGACAGTCCATGCCTATTTTCGTAAATAAAAACCTCATCATTCATTTATGTACTATGTATGTTTTCACGCCACAGTACCAGAATTGAGTATAGTACGTCCTCACTAAACATCGTTGCTGATTGACTTTAAGTGAAGCAACATACTGCAGGCCATAGGCACTTCTCTCTTGTTTGTATCAATTAACCCAAGATAAAATTGGCTTCCTTATACTTTGTTCTAAAGTTGCAATTTCCAAGATTCCATCAATGACGTG
The DNA here is from genome assembly GCF_009761245.1 of Sapajus apella. Lineage (NCBI taxonomy): Eukaryota > Metazoa > Chordata > Mammalia > Primates > Cebidae > Sapajus > Sapajus apella. Next base: position 25,976,987 of record NW_022436941.1, on the reverse strand, counting down.
AAGTGAGGACTCACTGTGATTACAACAGAGACCATCTGGATCCTCACAGAAAATATTTGATGACTTCTGACCTATGCCAATCATAACAATACAATTCCCCTTGCCAGTGTGTGTGTGTGTGTTTTTTTTTTACAGGTGGACAAGTAACCCAGTATTAATAAATGATATTTAAAGAAAAGTCTGCTGGAGGACAACTGGAGAAAAAAAGAAAAGAGATTTCTTTTCTTCCAGTGTATATGTGGTTGTGATTTCATCTTGTATTCATGAGGAATGCTAGTCTGAAGACCAAGTTGACATCCTGTCTATGGCAGAGCAGAAATGTGGAAATAACCTGTGTCCTTGATGACATCTTTGAGCTGTTGAGCCAGCTAACCCTGGGACCAGAGATTACGCATTTTCTGTCATGTAAGATAATGTGTCCTCATTGTTTAAACCAGATAAGTTAGGATAATTATCTCAAACTGACCTCTTTATCCTTAAAAAAGGAGATTTTTTTTTTACCCTGGTGTTAATCTTAGAGTAATATCATCTTGATCTTTAAGAAATAACCTTGTTAACCTGGTAATATTCTTTGCTCTAAGATCTACTTTATCTGATATTAGTATAACCACTCCAGCTTTCTTTTGATTAGTGTATGAAAAGTTTTCTCCATCCTTTACTTTCAACCTATTAGTTTCTTTTCATTTCAAATGTGTTTTTTATACAGAAGATACAGCTTGGGTCTTGATTTTTGTCAAGTCTGGCAATATTTACCTTTTCATAAGGTTATTTAGATCATTTATACTTAATGTAATTATTGATACAGTTTAAATCCATCATTTTGCTGTTTGGTTTTCATTTGTTTCATTTTTGCTTTGTTTTCTTTTTCCACTTTTCTGTTTCTTTTAAATTAATTGAGTAGTGTTATAATCCTATAGTTATTCCTTTCATGGCTAAGTTTAGTGGTTGCTTTAGGGTTTATAGAATACACCTACAAGTTATCTTATACTACTTCATATACTTCATCAGTATACTTTCATTTTTCCCCTTACATTTTGCTATTTTTGTTATACATTTTATTTTATATATGTTAACAATTCCATAGCCTATTATTTTAAAAGATTCAAGTAGTTAAAAAAAATCTTACATATTTACCATGTGGTCACCATTTCTGGGCTATTTATTTCTTTGTATAGAGTCTTATTTCCAAGTAGCATTTTTATTGTTGTTGTTGTTGTTGTTGTCTGTTTGTTTGTTTTTTCCTTCTGTTTAAAGACTGCATTCACATTACAGGTCTTCTGGATAAATCCTATGAGCTTCTGCATATTTTAAAAACTATTTTACCTTCAGTTTTATAAGATATTTTCACTGAGTATAGAATTCTTCATCACTAGCTTTCCCCATGAACTTTAAAAAAAAGTTCCTTCATATTTTCTTGCTTGCATTGCTTCCTATAAGAAATCTGCTATAATCTTATCTTTGTCCCTCCGTATGTAATGTCTTCTTTCTTCTGGATGGTATTAAATTTTTCTCTTTATCACTGGCTTTTACCTATTTGTATAATAATAGGATAATTATCTCTTCTTGATAAATTGACCTCTAAGAATGATAAAGGTAAAATAAGGTTTTATTTTACTCTGGTATTATTCTTTTAGTAATATAAATCTTAAAGATTATGATTTCTCTTGTTATTTCTTTATGTTTATTGGCTTGAAGTTTATTGAGTTTCTTAGAACTCAGTTGTCATAATATTTGGGAAAATGTTGGCCATTATTTCTTTAAATATTTTTTATACAGCCATCCCTTTCTTATCTTCTTTGGAGACTTTATCTATATTAAGCAGCTTGAAGTTGTTATTATTTCACTATTTACCGACATTCTGTTCATTTTCGTTTCTTCTCTTTCCCTTTTTTGTTCCATTTTAGATAGTTTCTATTTTCTTATCTTCAAGTTCATTAATTTTTTCTTCTGCAATATCTAGTCTGAAATTATTCCCAAGAAAAGTATTTTTATTCCTCACTGTAGTTTTCACCTTTGGAAGTTCAGTTTGAATCTTTATTATGCCATCCATGCCTCTAACTAATGTTTTAAGTAAAAACTATTTTAATGTCCTTGTATGATAACTCTAACATCTATATCAGTTTGGGGACAATTACAATAATGAGTTCATCTCTCCTCATTATGGGTTGTATTTCTCACTTCTTTGCATGACTCAACTTTTGATTCTAGACATTGTAAATTTTACCTTATTAGGTGCTAGATATTTTTGTACTTTTATAAATGTGCTTGAACTGAAAGCAGCTAAGCTACAAGGATAAGGTTTGATCTTTTCAGATTTTTGCTTTTAAGATTTATTAGGCAGAAAAAGAGCAATGCTAACTGTAAGGGCTAATTCATTCCTACAATGTGGCTAGACCCTTCTCTATACTTTATCCAGTGAATTGTGAAGTTTTTCAATTTGATTGGTAGAAACAGGTACTACCCCATCCGCATGTGGACACTGCACATTAATAGCTCTAACAGGTGGTTTTTCCCCTCAACCTCAACCTCTGGGAATTTCTTTACATGTATTTAATAATTACTACTGAGCTGAATATTCTTTGTTACCTTCTCTTCCTCAGATATCATCAATCTAACAGCCTCAACAGCAACAAAACCTCTAAGAAGATTATGCCTAAAGTATCTAATTCTCGGGTTTGGAACTTTCTTCTGAGTTAAAATCCAGCATTTTCCAGTGGTCTGCTAGATATCTCTAAGTGGATTGACTACCAACATGCTAAATACAATATATCCAAAACAGAAATTACCAACTTTTTCTTCCTCAAGTAACTTTTTATTCTAATCTTCATAACCCAGTGGCTCCTTCTAATGTACTTAATGTTAGTATAATTTCAATTAGGTTCCAAAACCAATGGTAATCTTTCATACTACCTCCTTTCTCAAACTGCAAAAGTCTCACATATCCATCAATTATTTTCTATTCTTTTTTTTTCCCCCATTTATTTATTTTATTGCATTTTACATTTTGGGGTACATGTGAAGAACATGCAAAATTGTTGCATAGGAACACACGTGGCAGTGTGATTTGCTGCCTTCCTCCCCATCACCTACATCTGGCATTTCTCCCCTTGCTGTCTCTCCCCAGCTTCCCACCCCCCACCCTCCCTCCCCTATTTCCCCCCAACTGACCCCAGTGTGTAGTGCTCCCCTCCCTGTGTCCATGTGTTCTCATTGTTCAACACCCGCCTATGAGTGAGAACATGCGGTGTTTGATCTTCTGCTCTTTTGTCAGTTTGCTGAGAATGATGGTTTCCAGGTTCATCCATGTCCCTACAAAGGACCCAAACTCATCGTTTCTGATGGCTGCATAATATTCCATGGTGTATATGTGCCACATTTTCCCTATCCAGTCTATCGTCGATGGGCATTTGGGTTGGTTCCAGGTCTTTGCTATTGTAAACAGTGCTGCAATGAACATTCGTGTACACGTGTCCTTATAGTAGAACGATTTGTAATCCTTTGGATATATACCCAGTAATGGGATTGCTGGGTCAAATGGAATTTCTATTTCTAGGTCCTTGAGGAATCGCCACACTGTCTTCCACAATGGTTGCACTAATTTACACTCCCACCAACAGTGCAAAAGTGTTCCTATTTCTCCACATCCTCTCCAGCATCTGTTGTCTCCAGATTTTTTAATGATCGCCATTCTAACCGGCGTGAGATGGTATCTCAGTGTAGTTTTGATTTGCATTTCTCTGATGACCAGTGATGATGAGCATTTTTTCATATGTTTGTTGGCCTCACGTATGTCTTCTTTTGAGAAGTGTCTGTTCATATCCTTTGCCCAGTTTTGAATGGGCTTGTTAGTTTTTTTCTTGTAAATCTGCTTTAGTTCTTTGTAAATTACAGATATCAGCCCTTTGTCAGATGGGTAAACTGCAAAAATTTTTTCCCAATCTGTTGGTTGCCGATTCACTCTAATGATTGTTTCTTTTGCTGTGCAGAAGCTGTGGAGTTTGATTAGGTCCCATTTGTCTATTTTGGCTTTTGTTGTCAATGCGTTTGGCGTTTTGGTCATGAAGTCCTTGCCTACACCTACGTCCTGAATGGTTTTGCCTAGATTTTCTTCTAGGGTTTTTATGGTGTTAGGTCTTATGTTTAAGTCTTTAATCCATCTGGAGTTAATTTTAGTGTAAGGTGTCAGGAAGGGGTCCAGTTTCTGCGTTCTGCACATGGCTAGCCAGCTTTCCCAACACCATTTATTGAACAGGGAATCCTTTCCCCATTGCTTGTTTTTGTCTGGTTTGTCAAAGATCAGATGGTTGTAGATATGTTGTGTTGCCTCCGAGACCTCTGTTCTGTTCCATTGGTCTATATCTCTGTTTTGGTACCAGTACCATGCTGTTTTGATTACTGTAGCCTTGTAGTATAGTTTGAAGTCTGGTAGTGTGATGCCCCCCGCTTTGTTCTTTTTGCTTAGAATTGACTTGGCTATGCGGGCTCTCTTTTGGTTCCATATGAAGTTTAAGGTGGTTTTTTCCAGTTCTGCAAAGAAGGTCATTGGTAGCTTGATGGGGATAGCATTGAATCTGTAAATTACTTTGGGCAGTATGGCCATTTTCACGATATTGATGCTTCCTAACCATGAACATGGGATGTTTCTCCATCTGTTTGTGTCCTCTCTTATTTCATTGAGCAGTGGCTTGTAGTTCTCCTTGAAGAGGTCCTTTACATTCCTTGTTAGTTGTATTCCTAGGTATTTTATTCTCTTTGTGGCAATTGTGAATGGAAGTTTGTTCTTGATTAGGCTCTCTTTAAGTCTGTTACTGGTGTATAGGAATGCATGTGATTTTTGCACATTGATTTTGTATCCTGAGACGTTGCTGAACTTGCTTATGAGTTTCAGGAGGTTTGGGGCTGAGACGATGGGGTCTTCTAGATATACAATCATGTCGTCTGCAAATAGAGACAATTTGACTTCCTCCTTTCCTATTTGAATGCCCTTTATTTCTTTTTCTTGCCTGATTGCTCTGGCTAGAACTTCTAATACTATATTGAATAGCAGTGGTGAGAGAGGGCATCCTTGTCTGGTGCCACATTTCAAGGGGAATGCTTCCAGTTTTTGCCCATTCAGTATGATATTGGCTGTTGGTTTGTCATAAATAGCTTTTATTATTTTGAGATACGTTCCATTGATACCTAGCTTACTGAGTGTTTTTAGCATAAAGGGCTGTTGAATTTTGTCAAAGGCCTTCTCTGCATCAATTGAGATAATCATGTGGTTTTTGTCTTTGGTTCTGTTTATGTGGTGAATTACGTTTATAGACTTGCGTATGTTGAACCAGCCTTGCATCCCCGGGATGAAGCCTACTTGATCATGGTGGATAAGCTTTTTGATGTGCTGTTGCAATCGGCTTGTCAGTATTTTATTGAAGATTTTTGCATCTATGTTCATCATGGATATTGGCCTGAAGTTTTCTTTTCTTGTTGAGTCTCTGCCGGGTTTTGGAATCAGGATGATGTTGGTCTCATAAAATGATTTGGGAAGAATTCCCTCTTTTTGTATTGTTTGGAATAGTTTCAGAAGAAATGGTACCAGCTCCTCTTTGTATGTCTGGTAGAATTCAGCTGTGAACCCATCTGGACCTGGGCTTCTTTTGGGTGGTAAGCTCTTGATTGCTGCCTCAACTTCAGACCTTGTTATGGGTCTGTTCAGGGTTTCGGCTTCTTCCTGGTTTAGGCTTGGCAGGAGGCAAGTGTCCAGGAATTTATCCATTTCTTCCAGGTTTATTAGTTTGTGTGCATAGAGTTGTTTGTAATAATCTCTGATGATGGTTTGAATTTCTGTGGAATCTGTGGTGATATCCCCTTTATCGTTTTTTATTGCATCAATTTGGTTATTCTCTCTTTTCTTTTTTATTAATCTGGCTAGTGGTCTGTCTATTTTGTTGATCTTTTCAAAAAACCAGCTCCTGGATTTATTGATTTTTTGAAGGGTTTTTTGTGTCTCTATCTCCTTCAGTTCTGCTCTGATCTTAGCTATTTCTTGTCTTCTGCTAGATTTTGAGTTTTTTTGATCTTGCTCCTCTAGCTCTTTCAGTTTTGACGATAGGGTGTCAATTTTTGATCTCTCCTTGCTTCTCATGTGGGCACTTATTGCTATATATTTTCCTCTAGATACTGCTTTAAATGTGTCCCAGAGATTTTGGTATGTTGTGTCTTCATTCTCGTTGGTTTCGAAGAACATCTTTATTTCTGCCTTCATTTCATTGTTTATCCAGTCAACATTCAAGAGCAAGTTGTTCAGTTTCCATGAAGCTGTGCGGTTCTGAGTTAGTTTTTGACTTCTGAGTTCTAACTTGATTGCACTGTGGTCTGAGAGACTGTTTGTTACGATTTCCGTTCTTTTGCATTTGCTGAGGAGTGATTTACTCCCAATTATGTGGTCAATTTTAGAGTAGGTGTGATGTGGTGCTGAGAAGAATGTATATTCTGTGGATTTGGGGTGGAGAGTTCTGTAAATGTCTATTAGGTTTGCTTGTTCCAGGTCTGAGTTCAAGTCCTGGATATCCTTGTTAATTTTCTGTCTGGTTGATCTGTCTAATGTTGACAATGGGGTGTTAAAGTCTCCCACTATTATTGTGTGGGAGTCTAAGTCCCTTTGTAAGTCATTAAGAACTTGCCTTATGTATCTGGGTGCTTCTGTATTGGGTGCGTATATATTTAGGATTGTTAGCTCTTCTTGTTGCATTGATCCTTTTACCATTATGTAATGTCCCTCTTTGTCTCTTATGATCTTTGTTGCTTTAAAGTCTAATTTATCAGAGATGAGAATTGCAACTCCTGCTTTTTTTTGCTCTCCATTTGCTTGGTAAATCTTCCTCCATCCCTTTATTTTGAGCCTTTGTGTATCCTTGCATGTGAGATGGGTTTCCTGGATACAGCACACCGATGGGTTTTGTCTTTTTATCCAATTTGTCAGTCTGTGTCTTTTGATTGGGGCATTTAGTCCATTTACATTTAGGGTTAATATTGTTATGTGTGAATTTGATACTGCCATTTTGGTGCTAGCTGGCTGTTTTGCCCTTTAGTTGAGCTGGTACTTGTTGTTCCTTTATATGTGTAGAGCCTCTTTCAGGAGCTCTTGTAGAGCTGGCCTGGTGGTGACAAAATCTCTGAGTACTTGCATGTTCCCAAAGGATTTTATTTTTCCTTCACTTATGAAGCTTAGTTTGGCTGGATAGGAGATTCTGGGTTGAAAGTTCTTTTCTTTAAGGATGTTGAATATTGGCCCCCATTCTCTTCTGGCTTGTAGGGTTTCTGCTGAGAGATGTGCTGTGAGTCTGATGGGCTTCCCTTTGTGGGTAACCCTACCTTTCTCTCTGGCTGCCCTTAGTATTTTCTCCTTCATTTCGACCCTGGTGAATCTGACGATTATGTGCCTTGGGGTTGCTCTTCTTGATGAATATCTTTGTGGTGTTCTCTGTATTTCCTGGACTTGAATGTTTGCCTGCCTTGCTAGGTTGGGGATGTTTTCCTGGATAATATCCTGCAGAGTATTTTCCAGCTTGGATTCATTCTCTTCGTCGCATTCGGGTACACCTATCAAACGTAGATTAGGTCTTTTCACATAGTCCCACATTTCTTGGAGACTTTGTTCGTTCCTTTTTACCCTTTTTTCTCCAGTCTTGCCTTCCCGTTTTATTTCATTGAGTTGATCTTCGACCTCTGATATCCTTTCTTCTGCTTGGTCAAGTCGGCTGTTGATACTTGTGCATGCTTCACGAAGTTCTCGTGTTGCAGTTTTCAGCTCCATCAATTCACTTATATTCCTTTCTATTTTGTCCATTCTTGTTAGCATTTCGTCAAATCTTTTTTCAAGGTTCTTAGTTTCTTTGCATTTGGTTAGAACATGTTCTTTAAGTTCACAGAAGTTTCTTACTACCCACCTTCTGAATTCTGATTCTGTCATTTCATCACATTCATTCTCCATCCAACCTTGTTCCCTTGCTGGCGAGGAGTTGTGATCCCTTTTAGGAGGAGAGGTGTTCTGGTTTCGGGTGTTTTCATCCTTTTTGCGCCGGTTTCTTCCCATCCTTAAGGATTTATCCACCTGTCGACTTTGTAGTTGCTGGCTTTCAGATTGGGTCTCAAATCTTTCAGATTGACGTTCTGTTTGTTGATGATGAGGTTATTTCTGCTTCTTGGTTTTCCTTCTGACAGTCTGGCCCCTCTGCTGTAGGTCTGCTGAGGTTCACTCCAGGCCCTGCTTGCCTGGGGTTCACCTGCAGCAGCTGTTGAACAGCAAGGGTTGTTACCAGTTTTCTTCTTCTTCTATCTTTGTCCCAGAAGGATACCCGCCTAGTGTCAATCTGATCTCTCCTCTATGAGGTGTCTTTTTGGATATATAGGGGTCAGGGAACTGCTTGAGGAGACGGTCTTTTCTTTATAGGAGCTCAAATGGTGAGCTGTGAGCTCTGTTGTTGTTCATTCAGAGCTGCTGGGCAGGTACTTTTAGGTCTGCTGCAGCAGAACTCATAAACTGCTTTTTGTTCCCAGGTGCTCTGTCCCAGGGATTTAGGGCTTTATTTATGAGTTTCCGTTATGCTGCTGCCTTCTTTTTTTTTTTTTTTTTTCTTTTTTTCCTTCAGACCTGCCCAGCCCGGCAAGGAGGCAGCCTAGTCACTGTTGGCCTATAGCAGCTTTGCTGAGCTGCTGTGGGCTGCGCCCCGCTGCCGAGTGAACTTCCCTGCAGTCCTGTTTATATGGGTGTAGTTAGAACTGCTTTGGCAATGGTGGCCCGCCTCTGTTGGGGCGGAGTCTCTGCTGTGGCGTGTTGCCTTGGCAACGGCGGGTTGCCTCAGCAATGGCGGGTTGCCTTGGCAACGGCGGGCTGCCTCGGTAATGGCGGACGCCCCTCCCCCACAGAGCTGGACTGTCCCGGGTTCAGCTGCGCTTGCTGTGAAATTCTCAATCCAGAGTTTCTGGTTGCTGTTCTTTTATGGGGTTGGGGCCAGCCGAGCCTGATCGCCTGGCTCCCTGCCTCAGAGCCTTTTTTAAGTTGGTGTTCCAGTCGCCTGTTGAAGAGGCGCCGGGGTCTGTTTGTTTTCCCCTGCGGCCACTCACTGCGCTGGCATAAACAGCGGCACTGAGGTTTGTGGCGCTTTTTTTTCTTTTTTTTTTTGCCCTGGAATCTACTGTCCTGGTTCTCTGCTCAGTCCCCTTTTTGAACCAGCATATGGGCGACTTCCCGTGGCTCCAATCGCCAGCCAAAAGGGCACCCGTACCGGTGTATTTTGTACGGAGAACCGCGGCTCCGGGGCGCCGACAAAGCAGCCGCGCGGGGCAGAGCAGCGGCGCTGGTCGGCGCCGGCCGGCGCTGGCCGGCACAGCAGCGCTGGCCACAAGCCGCGCTGGCGACCGTGGAGCACCTCTGCCCGGGAATTTCCTAGTCTGTGGGCAATAAAAACGCGGCGTCCACTCACCCTCTGCGCTTTCACTGGGAGCTGCAATCCTGAGCTGTTCCTAAACGGCCATCTTGGATCCTCCCCCTATTTTCTATTCTTATAAAATGTTCTATTCTCTGCCACTACTGAAGTTTGACCTCCCAAATGGTCTTTCTGACAATGTCACTTTACATGTTTAAAAAATAATGTCTTGAAAGCTTTATTTTAATCCTGCCAGTATCCTCTTCTAAAACTTCAGTGATTATCAATTGCCTGCTGAAAAAATTTTAAAAAGCCCAACTTTGACAGTCTAGCCTTCAGCAAACTTCCCTTTTATGTCTCCTCCCACTGTTCAGAATGTGCTCCAGCCAAACTTCCTGGACTCTTCTTTCAATTCATTTCTCATGCCACTCTCTGTGGCTGGACTGTCTTCCCTCCCACTGCTAACAAAATTATATACATTCTTAATGAAAATGTAATTGGTACACATTTTTCGAAAGCAATAATCAACAAGCATAAATTTTACATGTCCTTTCATTCAAATATTTTACATTTAGAATCTTACACTAAGGAAAAATAATGGATGTGCACAAAAAGTTGGTGAAAGGGATGTTTATATGACCACAATGTATAACAGGAAAACTGGAAATAGTATAAATGCTCAGTGATGGGATATTTAATAATAAAATATGCAATCACTAATGTTATAGAGGGATATTTACTAATGAAGAAATATACTCTTTATGTCAAAAATAATATGCTATGTATTATGTAATCCCCATTTTATTTTTTAACTGTGATAGATTGATTATATCTAGATAACTAGACAGATAGACTAAAGACTAAAAGAATATACACTAAACTTTTAACAATGGTTATTTCTGTGTGGTGAAATAACAAATTTTCTTCTATTTACCAGTGTTGGTTTACTTTTCTATAGCTAATATGTATTATCTTCACAACTTGAAAAACTGTTAGCTGCTATTTAAAAAACAGCTCTTAAGCAGTCTCTTCTTTGGCTACTTAAGTGCTCATTTGTCACATCACCTAGAAGCTTGTATCATAGCCTTCTATTTGTCTCTATCTCTTCTTCAAACCCCTCAGCTACTTGCTAGCAGAGTGTGTTTCAAAGGGCCTTGGGCCCCGCAGTATCTCACACAGCTGAATACTCACTAAGTTATCACTAGAGGAATGAAATTTAGGCTGTAGATAGGAGCACAAACGCTGCAGATTAAAAAGAAGACAATGGCTATTGATAAATGCAAGAGGTATATTTAGTTTACTCTTCAGTTTTCAGTCCCTCCTCTTCAGTTTTCCCATTACCTCTAAAGTTTTTATATTTATTCCACAAGTCCACAATAGGAAAATATAATATCCAACATCTCAGTTTTCTTTTTCCAAAGGAAAGAAATCATTGAATATTTAAAGATTGTTTGATATTTTAAAACCTTTGTAACCTACAATTTCAGCAAGATATTCTGTGGTGAATATCACTATAAATTCTCTCACTGGAATATTGCTTCTATTCCTTCAAAAACATACTTAGAACCCTGCTGCCTGGCAGATTGTACGGACATAAAAAGCTGAGTCAGCCAAGTAGACTTTCTACCAGGAGAATAATTACTAACTGGCATGCAGCCTGCAGAAAAAAATCTATGAGGGTGGAAACTATTATTTACAAGGGAACCTAATCTTAGGAGTAACAGAGTAAACATGGTGTTCTATGGTTCTATTCTTGAAGGGACCCAGGGCTAACACCTGCCAAGGTTTTAAAATGTTATAAAAAGATATTTAGTAATGAAGAAATATGCACTTTACATTAAAAAACAATCAAATATGTATAATATCATTCCCATTTTATTTTTTAAATGTGATAGAAATTAATAATATCTAGATAACTAGACAGACTAAAGGCTAAAAGAAGCATACAAACTCAAATGCCAAGAAGCATGCAAATGCAAATCAAAATCTGATAATAAATTCACCCCTTGTGGAGTTTTCTTCTTGAAAGACCTGGGGTTCAGAATTGTTCTTTTGACAACACTTAAAAATGTAGCTAAAGCTTCCCTATTTATTTCTGGGGTAAACCTCCATTCTATCCTGTGCTCTATCTCAAAATCGAGAAGCAGAATCAGTGCTTCCCATTTTTGGTGGTCACAGTTTACCTCTAACAAGATTGTTTATAATAATGAAAGGTGTTCCCACCAACAAGGCTCTTTTGTACCTCCTTGCCCTGCTGGGAATTCTATCTACATAATTAATACAATGAGAATTACCTGGAGAGCTATATATTAGTTTTCAAATGCTGTGAAATAAGTCATCTCAAAATTTAGTGACTTCAGGGAACATAATTCAGAAGTAGCATGGCTGGCAGGTCTGGCTCAGTCTCTCAAGGGGTTGTAATGAGACATCCACTGGGGCTGTAGTCATTAGAAGACTAGTTTTGGGGTAGAGAATCTACTTCCGATGTGGTTCATTCACATGGCTGGCAAGGTAGTGCTGACTGTCATCAGGAAGCCAATGAGCTGAACTGGAAACTGAACCTAAAAATGGTCCTAAATGAGATGATCTTGTATGTTTAACCCTTAAATTTTATATTAGATCATCAAAAGGCAGTACTTGAAAAATACATTCTAAAAATCCAATACCAAAGTTTCATAGATTTTTTCAAGACAGATTGTGAACTCTTCTCTTTTAAATCTTTACATACAGTTCAGCTATTTTGGCTTCTGTTCTCTACTTCTCCTTAGGAAGAACAGAAGCCAAAAATACATTTTCTATATAAACTAAATATACTGATACAATATGGGATAACCTCCAAGTAATACCAAGTTTAAAATTAGGGGATATAACAATGCTGTATTTTTAAGTGGTAAATACATAAAGCTACCTCTGTACAGACACAAAAAACTGGAATGGTGGTTGTCTCTAGAAATGAGAATTGTATGACTGGGATAGGAGTTATTTTTAAATGAATAAATTTTCCTATTTTAAAATAAGAAAAGATGACTTATTTTTCACTGAGCATCTGTATTAGCCCATTGTCACACAGCTATAAAAACATACCCAACACTGAGTAATTTATAAAGGAGAGAGAATTAATTGACTCCCAGTTCCACATGGCTAAGGAAGCCTCAGGAAACTTACAAATGATGACAGGCAAGAGAGAGCATGTGTGTCAGTGCGGGAAAAATTACCATTTACAAAACCATCAGATCTTATGGGAATTTACTCAGTGTCACAAGAACAGCGTGAGGGAAACTGCCCCCATAATCCAATCACTTCCCACCAGGTCTCTCCCTTCACACCTGGGGACTACAATTCAAGATGAGATTTAGGTGGGGATACAAAGCCTAACCATATCAGGATTTTTTACATCCTTCGAATTTTGTACTGGGATCACATAATACTTCAAAAAGGTGATAAACAAAACGTTTTAAAAATATATTTCACTTTAAAGATCTCTTGAAAATCATTCTAAAACATGAATTATATCATTATTGGTTGCAGTTAATTATCTTTTCTTCTTAGGTTTAGCAGTTTTGATATTCTTCAGAACTAGTGATCCTGATAGATTAAAATCTAGCCAACAGAGTTAATAGCTCCATCCTCATTTCTTATTGGATCTCAGTTGTTCCTGTCCATCCTCTACCTTTGACAGAACATAGCCGTTAAATTCTATACAACTGGGACACTTGCCTGGGGCCCATGCTTGGAGATTCCTGCTCTGACGCTTCTCTGGCCCTTCCTATCACACTCACTAAAGAGCCTACAGCCAAGAGATGTGTCTACTCAGAGCCCACAGGTCCTTTCTAGATCAAACTCAGGATATATCTGTGGAGAATTTTTTACCCCATGACTTCAACCCACTTGTGCACAGACCACCGTCTTATGTCTATCTGTTGAGAGGTGGCCAAGGGTCAGCTGTTTAAAGGGGAAGGAAATGGACAGAACTTGACAAGTAGTCTGAGCAGTCTACACACATACACATGAAACCATTCACAGTGCAGAAAGGAGAGAGGAGAATGAGAAGAAAGGGGTGTGGGTTGCAGCCTCCATTTGTGCTCCTGCCCCAGTGTTTAAGGAAAAAGCCTCCAAAATATTAGGCATAGGCCAGCTCAACACCCCTCAATTCTGACACTCATTCTCCAACTTCTTGCTAGCCCAAATAGACCAGGCAGTGGTCAAGATGAAGGTCTGCTTTGACCTTTTGTCCCTGGCAGAGCAAGGAAGCAGTTGCACATAGCATTTGAAAGCTATTTTTTAAAATCCCTGAATCTTAATGTATTGTTGCTCTGTCTGTATTGACTTAGAATAAATGCACTTCCAACAATGTGGTACATTCAATAATGTGAGAATTTTTAAAGAGCTGGAACCATCATACACCAGCTCTTAAACAAAATTAAGGCTTTACTTCACAAACACCACAGACTTTGGATTTAAAAGCTCCATGACCTGTTTGTTTGTTTTTTCACTTTAGGCTCTATATAACCCTGAGGAAGTTCCTTCTTTGCCTGTATCCCAGTCCTTACTCTACCATGCTCTATTTTTAACACTCTCACCTTTCAAACTAGTATAAATACACATTTATCAAGTTTATTCCTTGCTGTTCTCTTACTACGTCCTCCCATACACATACACACCAGAACGTAAGTCCCATGAGAGTAAGAATTTTAGTGTATTTTGTTCACTGATGTATGCCAAGTGCCCAGAATAGTGTCTGTCACAAGGTAATTACTAAATGAATATTCATTGCATGAATAAAACCAGTAACAGTCTAATGACAAAAAGAAACTTACTCTAAACTCTATCACTTTGTCAACAAAAGATCAGGTGACAGCATTATCCATTTCCTCATTACAGAAGATACCTAAATCATAATGTAAATATGTATGTAGCTTTCAGGTTTATAAGCATTTAATTTCTGTTTTTGTATTAAAATATGCTAGGAGATATATACATATTTTTTTAAAGACAGCAACCCTGTCCTCTAAAGACACAACAATAACAATGACTTTTGTATTGTTCTCCTGCATATTCTATTTATGAAAACAGAATATTCAGCTTAAACTTAGAAAAAAGTTAATATTGTATAAGATTTTAATAACTTCTCCAAAATTATGTGAACATATTACATAAGAAGCAAATTAAAAAATATATTTTACTTTCTAAGCCATTTATTGTCACAGGCATTATGAACCTCCCTAATATCATTTGATGTTGATGAGACAATAAATGGTTTTTTTTTTCTAAAAAAAATGGGATGCATGTGCAGAAAGTGCAGATTTTTTACATAGGTGTACATGTGCCTATGTCTTCTTTGAGAAGTATCTGTTCATATAGTTTGCCCACTTTTTGATGGGGTTGCTTTTTTCTTGTAAATTTGTTTAAGTTTCTTATAAATTCTGGGTATTAGACCTTTGTCAGATGGGTAGATTGCAAAAATTTTCCCCCATTCTGTAGGTTGCCTTTTCATTCCAATGATGGTTTCTTTTGCTGTGCAGAAGTTCTTTAATTAGATCCCATTTGTCAATTTTGGCTTTTGTTGCAATTACTTTTGGCATTTTTGTCATGAAGTCTTTGCCCATTCCTATGTCTTGAATGTTACTGCCTTTTTATGTTTTGGGGTTTTAAATTTAAGTCTTTAATCCATGTTGAGTTAATTGTCGTAGATGGTGTAAGGAAGGGATCTAGTTTCTGTTTTCTGCATATGGTTAGCCAGTTTTCTCAGCACCATTTACTGAATAGATATCCTTTCCCCATGCTTGTTTTTCTTGTTTGTTGAAGATCAGATGGATGTATATGTATGGTGTTATTCCTGAGATCTCTGCTCTACTCCATTGGTCTATATGTCTGTTTTGGTACAAGTACCATATGGTTTTGGTTACTTTAGCCTTGCAGTGTAGTGTGAAGTCAGGTAGTGTGATGCCTCCAGCTTTGTTGTTTTTGCTTAGGATTGTCTTGGCTATATGGGGTCTTCTCTAATTCCATATAAAATTTAAAATAGTTTTTTTTCTAATTCTAGGAAGAATGTTAATGTGGTAGTATGATGGGAATAGCCTTGAATCTATAAATTGCTTTGGGCAGTATGGCCATTTTCACAATATTGATTCTTCCTATCCATGAGCATGGAATGCTCTTTCTATTTGTTTGTGTCCTCTCTTATTTCCTTGAGCAGTGATCTGTAGTTATTTTTTTATTTTTTATTTTTATTTTTTTTAAGACGGAGTTTCGCTCATTACCCAGGCTGGAGTGCAATGGCAAGATCTCGGCTCACCGCAACCTCCGCCTCCTGGGTTCAGGCAATTCTCCTGCCTCAGCCTCCTGAGTAGCTGGGATTACAGGC
Source organism: Sapajus apella (assembly GCF_009761245.1). Lineage (NCBI taxonomy): Eukaryota > Metazoa > Chordata > Mammalia > Primates > Cebidae > Sapajus > Sapajus apella. The sequence continues at coordinate 25,961,213 of NW_022436941.1, read as the reverse complement.
ATGTGCCACCATGCCCAGCTATTTTTTTGTATTTTTAGTAGAGACGGAGTTTCACCATGTTGACCAGGATGGTCTCGATCTCTTGACCTCATGATCCACCTGCCTCGGCCTCCCAAAGTGCTGGAATCACAGGCGTGAGCCACCATGCCTGGCCTGTAGTTCTTCTTTAAGGGGTCCTTCACATCCCTTGTTAGCCCTATTCCTAGGTATTTTATTCTCTTTGTGGCAATTGTGAATGGGAGTTCATTCATGATTTGGATCTCTGCTTGCCTACTGTTGGTTAAAAGAATGTTTGTGATTTTTGCACATTGATTTATACCTTCTCTGATGAAATTGCTTATCAGTTAAAGGAGTTTTGGGGCTCAGACGATGGGATTTTCCAACTATAAAATCATTTTGCCTGTGGAGACAACTTGACTCTCTCTCTTCCTATTTGAATACACTGTTTTTTTCTCTCGCCTGATTGCCATGGCCAGAACTTCCAATACTATGTTGAATAGGAGTGATGAGAGAGGGCATCCTGGTCTTGCCCAGTTTTCAAGGGGAATGATTTCAGTTTTTGCCCACTCAATATGATATTGGCTGTAAGTTTGTCATAAAAAGCTCCTATTCTGTTGAGATATGTTTCACCAATACCTAGTTTGTAGTGAGTTTTTAACGTGAAGGAAGGTTGAATTTTATCAAAGGCTTTTTCTGCATCTGTTGAGATAATCATGTGGTTTTTGTCATTTGTTCTGTTTATGTGATGAATTATGTTTATTGATTTACATATGTTGAACCAGGCTTGTATCCCAGGGATGAAGCCAGCTTGATCATGGTGGATACGTTTTTTTGCTGTTCTGCTGGATTTGGTTTGCCAGTATTTTATTGAGGATTTTGCATCAATGTTTATTAGGGATATTGCCATGAAGTTTGCTTTTTTTGTTGTGTCTCTCCCCAATTTTGGCATTAGGATGCTGCTGGCCTCATAAAATGAGTTAGGGAGGACGCCCTCTTTTTCTATTGTTTGGAATAGTTTCAGAAGGAATGTTACCAGCTCCTCTTCATAATTCTGGTAGAATTCAGCTGTGAATCCCTCTGGTCCTGTGCTTCTTTTGGTTGGTAGGCTATTAATTCCAGCCTCAATTTCAGAATTTGTCATTGGTCTATTCAGGGTTTTCACCCCTTGGGAGGAATTTATCCATTTCTTCTAGATTTTTTCTAGTTTATTTGCATAGAGGTATTTATAGTATTCTCTGATGGTAGTTTGTATTTCTGTGGGATCAGTGGTGATCCCCATTATCATTTTATTATTATATTCTAAGTTCTGGGGTACATGTGCAGAACATGCATGTTTTTTACATTGGTTTACATGTGCCACGGTGGTTTGCTGCATCCATCACCTTGTCATCTACATGAGGTATTTCACCTAATGCTATTCCTCCCTTATTCTCCCACCCCCTGCCTTCCCTCCCCTAGCCCCTCCACTGACAGACCACAGTACATAATGTTCCCTTGCCCTTTGTCCATGTGTTCTCATTGTTCAACACTCACTTCTGAGTAAGAACATGTGGTGTTTAGTTTTCTGTTCTTGTATAAGTTTGCTGAGAATGATGGTTTCTAGCTTTATCCATGTACCTGCAAAGGACTTGAACTCATCCTTTTTATGGCTGCATAGTATTCCATGATGTATATGTGTCACATTTTCTTCATTTATTCTATCACTGATGGGCATTTAGGTTGGCTCCAAGTCTTAGCTATTGTGAACAGTGCCTCAGTAAACATACGTGTGCATATGTCTTTATAATAGAATGATTTACAATCCTTTGGGTATATACCCAGTAATAGGATTGCTGGGTCAAATGGAATTTCTAGTTCTAGATTCCTGAGGAATCACCACACTGTCTTCCACAATGGTTGAACTAATTTACATTTCCACCAATAGTGTAAAAGTGTTCCTATTGCTCCACATCCTCTCCAGCATCTGTTGTCCCTGATTTTTTAATGATTGCCATTCTAACTGCCGTGAGATGGTATGTCAATGTGGTTTTGATTTGCATTTCTCTAATGACCAGTGATGATGAGCTTTTTTTCATTTTTGTTGGCTGCATAAATGTTTCCTTCTGAGAAGTGTCTGTTCATATCCTTCACCCACTTTTTGATGGGGTTGGTTTTTTTTCTTATAAATATATTTAAGTTCTTTATAGATTCTGGATATTAGCCTTTTGTCAGATGGGTAGATTGCAATTTTTTCCCATTCTGTTGGTTGCCAGTTTAACTCTAATGATAATTTATTTTGCTGTGCAGAAGCTCTTAAGTTTAATTAGATCCCACTTGCATATTTTGGCTTTTGTTGCCATTGCTTTTGGTGTTTCAGTCATGAAGTCCTTGCCCATGTTCTATCTGAATGGGACTGTCTAGGTTTTCTCCCAGAGTTCTTTTGGTATTAGGCCTTATGTTTAAGGCTTTAATCCATCTGGCATTAATTTTTGTATAAGGTGTAAGGAAGGGATCCAGTTTCAGCCTTCTGCATATGACTAGCCAGTTTTACCAACATCATTAATTAAATAGGAAATCCTTTCTCCATTGCTTGTTTTTGTCAGTTTTGTCAAAGATCAGATGGTTGTAGATGTGTGGTGTTACTTCCAAGGTCTCTGTTCTGTTCCATTGATCTACATCTCTGTTTTGGTACCAGTACCATGCTGTTTTGATTACTGTAGCCTTGTAGTATAGTTTGAAGTCAGATAGCATGAGGCCTCCAGCTTTATTTTTGTTTTGCTTAGAATTCTTTTGGCTATGCAGGCTCTTTTTTGGTTCCATATGAAATTTGAGGTGTTTTTTTCCAATTTTTTGAAGAAAGTCAATGGTAACATGATGGGGATAGCATTCAATCTATAAATTACTTTGGGCAGTATGGTCATTGTCATAATATTGATTTTTCCTAATCATGAGCATGGAAAATTTTCCCATCTGTTTGTGTCCTCTCTTATTTCCTTGAGCAGTGGTTTGTAGTTCTCCTTGAAGAGGTCCTTCACATCTCTTGTTAATTGTATTTCTAGATATTTCATTCTCTTTGTAGCAATTGTGAATGGGAATTCACTCATTATTTGGCTCTCTGTTTGTCTGTTATTGGTGTATAGGAATGCTTGGTTTTTTTTTGTTTGTTTGTTTTGTTTTTGCACATTGATTTTGTTTACTGAGACTTTGCTGAAGTTGCTTATCATCTTAAGGAGGTTTTTGGACTCAGACAATGGGGTCTTCTAAATATACAATCACATGGTCTGCAAATAAAGACAATATGACTTCCTCTTTCCTAATTGAATACCCTTTATTTCTTTTTCTTCCCTAATTGCCCTGGCCATATCTTCCAAAACTATGTTAATAGGAGTTGTGAGAGAAGGTATCCTTGTCTTGTGCGGATTTTCAAAGGGAATGCTTCCAGTTTTTGCCTATTCAGTATGATATTGGCTGTGGATTTGTCATAAATAGCTCTTATTATTTTGAGATACATTCCATCAATACCTAGTTTATTGAGAGTTTTTAGCATAAAGGGCTATTGAATTTTGTCAAAGGCCTCCTCTGCATCTATTGACATAATCATGTGGTTATTTTTGGTTCTGTTTATATGATGGGTTATGTTTATTGATTTGTGTATGTTGAACCAGCCTTGCATCCCAGGGTTGAAGCCGACTTGGTTGTGATGGATAAGCTTTTTGATAAGCTGTTAGATTCAGTTTGCCAGTATTTTATTGAGGATTTTCACATCACTGCTCATCAGGGATATTGGCCTGAAATTTTCCTTTTAAGTTGTGTCTCTGACAGGTTGTGGAATCAGAATGATGTTGGTCTAATAAAATGGGTTAGGGAGGATTCCCTCTTTTCCTATTATTTGTAATAGTTTTAGGAGAAACGGTACCAGCTCCTGTTTGTACCTCTGTAGATGTCTATTAGGTCCACTTGCTCCAGAGCTGAGTTCAAGTCCTGACATCCTTGTTATTTTTCTGTCTCATTGATCTAATACTGACAGTGGGGTGTTAAAGTCTCCCACAATTATTGTATGGGAGTCTACATCTCTTTGTAAGTCTCTAAGATCTTGTTTTATGAATCTGGGTACTTCTGTATTGGGTTCATATATATTTAGAATAGTTAGCACTTCTTGTTGAATTGTTAACTTTACCATTATTTAATGCCCTTCTTTGTCTCTTTTGATCTTTGTTGGTTTAAAGTCTATTTTGTCAGAGACTAGGATTGCAACTCCTGCTTTTTTCTGTTTTCCCTTTGCTCGGTAAATTTTTCTTCATCCCTTTATTTTGAGTCTGTGTGTGTTTTTGCATATGAGGTGGGTCCCCTGAATACAGCACACCGATGGGTCTTAACTCCTTATCCAATTTGCCAGTCTATGTTTTCTAACTGCAGTATTTAGCCCATTTACATTTAATGTTAGTATTGTTATATGTGAATTTGATCTTGTCATCATAATGCTCTTTGGTTGTTTAGCACACTAGTTGATGTAGTTTCTTTGTAGTGCCATTGGTCTTTATATTTGGGTGTGTTTTTGTAATGGCTGGTACAAGTTTTTCCTTTCCATGTTTAGTGATTCTTTCAGGAGCTCTGGCAGGGCAGGCCTGGTGGTAATGAAATCCCTCAGCATTTGCTTATCAGGTTTTATTTCTCCTTCACTTATGAAACTTAGTTTGGCTGGATATAAAATTTTTAGTTTGGTTGGATATGAATTTCACAGGTTGAAAACTTTTTTCTCTAAGAATGTTGAATATTAATCCACAATCTCTTATGCCTTTTAGAGTGTCTGTTGAGAAGTCCACTCTTAGTCTGATGGGCTTCCCTTTGTAGGTGAACTTGCCTTTCTCTCTGGCTGCCTGTAACAGGTTTTTCTTCATTTTTCCTGTGGAGAATCTGATGCTTATGTGCCTTGGGGTTGATCTTCTCATTGGGTATCTTAATGGTGTTCTCTGTATTTCTTGAATTTGCATCTTGCTAGGTTGGGGAAATTCTCCTGGATAATAGCTCGAAGTGTGTTTTCAGCTTGCTTCCATTCTCCCCATCTTCTGGTACTCCAATCAATCATAGGCTCAGTCTTTTTATGAAGTCCCATACTTCCTAGAGGCTTTGTTAGTTGCTTTTCATTCTTTTTTCTCTATTCTTGTCTACATGTCTTATTTCAGTGAGGTTGTCTTCAAACTCTGATATATTTTCTTCTGCTTGGTCTATTCGGCTATTAATACTTGTGTATGCTTCATGAAGTTCTTATGCTGTGTTTTTCAGCTCCATCAGGTCATTTATGTTCCTCTCGAAACTGGTTATTCTAGTTAGCAATTGCTCTAACCTTTTGTCAAGATTCGTATCTTCTTTGCATTGGGTTAGGACACACTTCTTTAGCTTAGCATTGTTTTTTATTACTCATCTTCTGAAGCCTACTTCTGTCAATTCATCCATCTGATTCCCTGTCCAGTTCTGTGCCCTTAATGGAGAGACATTGTGATCATTTGGAGAAGAGGCACTCTGGCCTTTTTTGTTTTCAGCATTTTTTGTCAATTCTTTCTCATCTTCATGAGTTTCTCTAGTTTCAGTCTTTGAGGCTGCTGACCCTTGGATGGGATTTTTGTGGGGGCTTTGTTGTTGTTGTTGTTGTTGTTGTTGTTGATGACGCTCAATTGTTGTTGTTGTTTGATGCTGTTATTGCTTTCTGCTTGTCTGTTTTTCTTTAAACGGTCAGGTCTCTCTTCTGTAGGGCTGCTGCAGCTTTCTAGTTCACTTCAGCTCCTATTCATCTGATTCACTTCTACCTGGAGATGTCACTCAAAGAGGCTGGAGAACAGCCAAAATGGAGGCGGGCTCCTTCTTCTGGGACCTCTGACCTCAAAAGTCACCAAACTGATACCAGTAGGATCACTTCTGTATAGGGTGTCTACAAGCCCTGTTGGAGGTCTCACCCAGTTGGGTGGCATGGGGAACAGGACCCATTAAATGAAGCACTTTATCCACTGGTGGAAGGGGTGTGCCCAACCAGGGGGAAACCCACTCATCTGGGCTGCCCAGATTCCTCAGAACTGTCAGGAGAGAAGGCTAAGTCTGCTGGTCCACAGAGACTGTGGCCACTTCTCACCAAGAGCCTCAAGCCCAGGGAGATCCAGGTTCTGCCCCTAAGCCTGTGGCTGGAGGTATTGGAGTTCCTACAGGGAAGCTCTGCCCAGTGAGAAAGGATGGGTCAGGGTCAGGCCTGAAGAGGAACTTGGCTACAGACTGCCACAGCTGGTGTGTTGGGCCATGGAGAACAAGGCTTGGGACCAAGCCATCCAGCCTTCCTGGTTCCAGCAGGGGGAAAGCAAAGCCTGTGGCTTTAGAGATGGGTGCTGCACTCCCTGTACCCAGGGAGCTTAGCTTATTAGACAGTCCCAGTGCTGGCTGCTGCTCCTCCCCCAAGGAGCTCAAACAACTTTGACAGCAGGCAGCTGCAGCTGTGGTGCTGGTGCCCCTTTTCCTCAGGAGTTTGGTAGGCTTAAGCAGATTCCAGTTGAGAGGCTGTTAAGAGTCTGCACATTCCAGGATTGGGACCCTAGGCTCTGGTGGCATGGGTTCGCAAATGGGATCTTCCAATTTGTGGATTGCACCATTCTGTGGAGAAAGCATGGTTTCCTTGGTTGGGTAGCACACTCATTCACCACCTCCCTTGGCTGGAGGGATGAGGCTCCCCTTTCCTGTGTGGCTCTCAGGTGGGCCGCCACACCACATTGTTCTTCCTTCTCTCCATGGGTCATATCAGCCTCCTAGTCAGCTCTGAGGAGAGAACCTGGATACCTTGGTTGCCAGTGAAGGATTCACACACTTATTATGTTTTTTTTTCAATGGGAGCCTCCGAACATTGCTGTTTCTGGTTAGCCATCTTGGCTCCACCCCAAAAACATTTTTAAGGAAGCAAATTTATCAGTCAGAGTTGCTTTGAATGTCTCTTATATTCAAAGATCATTCATATTAAAGGCCAAATAGTCTGACATCACTGAAAATTGTCAGATAGAATTTTAATGAAAAGAAAATTAGAACAAAGAGTTCTAAGGAAAAGAAAAGCTAATAATTTATGGGCACATTGTTCTTTAAGTATTGTATTTGGAATTTGATGTTTAAGAAATAAAAGTATAAGTAGCCAGTGAAAGAAAAATGTGTTATAGCTACAAATGAAAGAAGATTGAAAAAGGAAATTATATATTAAAACTTTATATAGTTTAGATTTTTAAGGTAAATTTATTTGTCCACTGGCATAAAAAGCTTTTTTAACTGGAAAAAAATATTCATAAGGATGCAAGAGCAGATGCGGAAGCTCTCACTATTTTTCAAAGCAGCAGTGGTGTAAACATCATTAACAATCTCATTTTAAGCAGAAAACAGGGGTGGATCACAAACGGACTGCAAACGAGGAGGAGGGGAAGGCCTTGTTTGACCACACAGAGATTTGGAAAGGTTGCCATTTGAAAGTGGTATTTGGAACCCAAGGAAGGTTAAGACAATATACGTTGGAAGATAAAAAGAAATGACTAATTAGAATGCCAAGCTTCCCCTACCCCTGCAAAAAAATAAAATACAATAAAATAAAAAGATCTGAAACCATTTTACAATGATTTGGTACCACTTTGTATAACAATCTCTGGAGAATTAAAGATGTAAAATAATTTATTTCTGGACTACAGAAATGATAATAGAATGTGGGTAATTGTGGTCTATGGGCAGAGCTGTTAATGGGCTCTAAGATCCCTAACAGAAGACGCAGATGTCAGCCTGTCTCATCTGTTGACAGTGACTGCTGAAGGTCTCCCTCAATTGAGTTTCTCTTTTATAATAGGAAGCAATTATTAAGTATCTAGGAAAACTGGCTATTGTAAAAAATTCTGTAAAATAAATTTTTATTGAAAGAAATATTCAACATTTAAAATATATATATGTATTTTTTCTACCTTAACTTGTTGAAGAAATGAAACATCTAAGAGACAAACCATTCTGAGCTCCTTTTCTCTTTCCCCTACTCATTCTCCACATAGTACAGAAAGCTGGCTGAAGGGGTGATTTGTCACCGAATAACCCAAGCCACATGACTCAGATCATGCCCCCCACCAACTTGCACATACACTCAGTCACATTCATCAAGGCCGCTGAGTGATTACCAAACATCATTAAAAGTTTAAAGAAAAGAATAGGTATTACAACACAGAAAAAAAAATTAAGGCTAAATATTAGCTTTCACAGTTTAATATTTTCTGGGCCATATTTACCAAGGCAGGCATTAGGCTCCTACAATATGGTGTTTGACCTTATTGGTGTCCTCTCTCCCTAGTATAGCTCACTGTTCATCTTTCCCACCACCCAAAATTTATGTCTGTTGATGTAAAATACCTCAGTTCTATGTTATCTTTTCAAAACTAATATACTTGAGGCCTAGTCTTGCACTCCTCAAGCCATTAGCAAAAGCATTTAGTACACTTCAATTCCTTTTGGGGGGGAAACCTAACTCTGGTTAAGTAAAATAATTACATTTTTTAAACCTCAAAATAAGCATTTTGCAAAGTTCTGGGCAAAGGGAAGACACTATTGATCATTGTTGTTACTGCTTTTTTAAAAAATATTTTAATTTTGTGGGTACATAGGTCTATATATTTATGGGGTACATGAGATACTTCAATATAGGCATGCAATGCATAATAATCACATCATAGAAAATGTGATATCTATTCTCTCAAGCATTTATCCTTTGTGTTATAAAAATAATCCAATTGTATTATTTTAGTTAATTTTAAATGTACAATTAAATTATTATTGATTATAGTCACCCTATTGTGCTATGAAGTACTAGGGCTTATTCATTTTTTCTATTTCCATACCCACTAACCATCCCCCCTTTCTCCTTACCAACCCCTCCCTTCCCTTCCCAGCCTCTGGTAACCATCTTTCTACCCCCATCTCCATGAGTTCAATCATTTTAATTTTTAGCTCCCACAAATAAATGAGAACATGTGGAATTTGTCTTTCTGTGTCTGGCTTATTTCACTTATCAAATGACAGGATCTCATTCTTTTTATGGCTGAATTGTACTTCATTGTGTATATGTGCCACATTTTCTTTATCCATTCATCTGTTGATGAACACTTATGTTGGTTCCAAATCTTGGCTATTGCGAATAGTGCTGCAGTAAACACAGGAGTGCAGACATCTCTTCAATATACTGATTTCCTTTCTTTGGGGCATATACCTAGCAGTGGGATTGCTGGATCATATGGTACCTCAATTTTTAGTTTTTTGAGGAACCTCCAAACTGTTCTCCATAGTGCTTGTACTAATTTACATTCCCTCCAATCATGTACAAAGGTTCCCTTTTCTCCATATCCTCGCCAGCATTTATTGCCTGTCTTCTGGATATAAGCCATTTTAGCTGAGGTGAGATAATATCTCCTTGTAGTTTTGATTTTCATTTCTCTGATGATCGGCGACACTGAGCACCTTTTCATTATGTCTGTTTGTCATTTGTATTTCTTCTTTTGAGAGTTGTCTATTCAGATACTTTGCTAATTTTTAATCAGATTATTGTTATTTTTGCTATAGAGTTGTTTGAGCCGCTTATATAGTCTGGTTATTAATCCCTTGTCAGATGGGTAGTTTGCAAATATTGTCTCCCATTCTGTATGTTATCTCTTCATTTTGTTGATTTTTTTTTAATGTGCAGAAGCTTTTTAACTTGATATGATCCTATTTGTCTACATTTGCTTTGGCTGCCTGTGCCTGTGTGGTATTACTCAAGAAATCTTTGCCAGGACAAAAGTCCTGGATATTTTCCTCAGTTTTTTTTTAGGAGTTTCATAGTTTGAGGTCTCAGATGTATGTCTTTAATCCACTTTGAATTGATTTTTGTATATGGCAAGAGATAGGGGTCTACTTTCTTCTGCAAAAGAATATCCAGTTTTCCCACCACACTTTATTGAAGAGACTATCTTTTTTCCAATGTATGTCCTTGTCATCCTTGTTGAAAATGACTTCACTGTAGATGTATGGATTTGTTTGTGGGTTCTCTACTCTGCTTCATTGGTCTATGTGTCTTTTTGTATGCCAGTACCATGCTGTTTTGGTTACTATTGCTCTATAGTATAATTTGATGTCAGATAATGTGATTCCTCCAGGTTTGTTCTTTTTTCTCAGGATAACTTTGGTCATTCTAAATATTTTCATGGTTCCAAATAAATTTTTGGATTGTTTTTTCTATTTCTGTGAAGAATTTCATTGGCATTTTAGTAGGGATTGCATTGATTCTGTACATTACTTTGGTTAGTATAGACATTTTAACAATATTGATTCTTCCAAACCATGAACATGAAATATGCTTCCATTTTTTTATATCCTCTTAAATTTCTTTCTTCAGTGTTTTATAGTTTTCATTGTAGAAATCTTTGACTTCTTTGATTAAGTTAAATCTTTGGCATTTAATTTTATTTGTGGGTATTGTAAAAGAGATTTAAAAAAAATTTTTTCAGAGTGTTCAGTGCTGGCATATAGAAATGCTACTGATTTTTGCATTTTGATTTTGCATCCTGCAACTTTCCTGAATGTGTTCATCAGTTCTAATAGCTTTTTGGTGGAGTATACAGGTTTCTTCAAATATAAGATTATGTCATCTGAAAGCCAGGATAATTTGATTTCTTCTTTTCCAAATTGGATGCCCTTTATATCTTTCTCTTGTCTTGTTGCTCTAGCAAGGACTTCCAGTACTATTTTGATTAGCAATGGTGAAAGTGGGCATCCTTGTCTTGTTCCAGGTTTTAGAGAAAGGATTTCAGTTTTCCCCAACTTTGTGTGGTAGTAGCTGTGAGTCTGTTTTATACACCTTTTATTATGTGGAGGTTTGTTCCTTCTATACCCAGTTCTTTGAGGGTTTTATATTATGAAGTAATGTTGAATTTCATTAAATGCTTTTTCAGAATCAATTGAAATGATCATATGGTTTTTGTCCTTCATTCTGTTGATATGATGTATCACATTGATTTCTTTGTATATGTTGAGTCATCCTTGCATCCTTGGGATAAATCCCACTTGGTCATAATGAATGATCTTTTTAATGTATTGTTGAATTCAGTTTGCTAGTATTTTGTTGATGACACTGCTGTTATTCTTAATACCTCCATGGTCAGCAGGAATTCTTTCTGTGTTCAGAATCTCCTAGAACAGGCCAGTCTTCCCTGTGCTGCTACACCAGTTCAACCAACCAGGCCTGGCAGTTTGGAATAATACCCCAGCCTTTATCCCACATTGGTCCACGTCTCCAGAAACACTACTCAGACCATATTGGAAATTGGTTTTCAGTGATTTCTTATGATGTCAGGACCCTGGCCCCTGGGTCTCCCCAGTAAGCAAAGCTGCTTCTTCCTATCCTTTATTGAAGCCCACTGGTTTCACTGCCTATAAACACTTGGCATAGTCCCTTCCTCTTACCTCTGGGCCGCTGAAGCTTGGCTATTTTCTAAACCTCTCTCTCCCTAGATATCCAAATACTTTTGTTCCTATTAGTGTCCAGAACCAATGATCTCATCCTTGGGATTCCCGGTAATGCAATGTTTGGAACCAGTTAATTCCAGCATTTAGAGCCTTACAGCAACTCACGGATCCTATTTCCCTGGAAGTGGTGCTCAGTTCACCTCTTGCTTTTCTGTTCTTCCTTCCTTCTGAATTCACAAAGACTGGAATCAGTGGATTTCCTTTAGGCCTGGGAACATTTTTTCTGATATATTTTGAGTGCCTCATCTGAGGCCACCTATGGTTTCATGACATTTTAACCAGGTTGCTGGTTGAAGATGCACAGCACTCCAGGACTGAAAATCTTGAGGGATTCTTCAAATATAGCCCAGGACCTTTACTTACCAGAAGTCACAAAAATAATAACATTTAATTGAATAAATTCTTCCCTGTGAGTTTCTCCACAATGTTAAGCACCTCATATGCATGATCATATTTAATTATTCTCAAATCTTACTGAGAAAAGTATTTTTATTATATCCCTTTTACAGATGAAGAAATTCAAATTCAAAAGGGCTAGACAATGTGCCCAAGATCACAAAACTAGCAGGTGCCAAAGTCAAGTCTGAATGCACTTTACTACTAGGCATACTGCACTGAAATTATTTCTTTAACAAGCTCTCCAAAACCAGTCCTATCATGTTAATAATCCATGCATTTATAAGTCAGTTTCAGATGCCTTCTCTACTTAAAAGACTGGCAGGTGACATGATGGTTCAGCCCAGAAAAGCTTTTTGAGAACTGCTAAAGAGAGCTGGAAGTTTGCCCTCAGACATAGCTCACAGAGAAAGTTTTCTATGAGGCTGAAGGAGATGGTTTTAATCTCTTTTCCCACTGCTGATAACAACATACCCAAGACTGGGCAATTTACAAAAGAAAGAGGTTTAATGTACTTACACCTCCACATGGCTAGGGAGGCCTTATAATCATGGCAGAAGGTGGGAGGCATATCTTACATGGTGGCAGATAAGAGAAGAATAAGAGCCAAGTGAAAGGGGTTTCACCTTACAAAACCATCAGATCTTGTGAGACTTATTTACTACCACAAGAACAGTATGGGTGAAACCTCCCCCAAGATTCAATTGTCTCCCATGATTCAATTATCTTCCACTGGTTCTCTCCCACAATATGAGGGAATTATGGGAACTACAATTTGAGATGAGATTTGCATGGAGACACAGCCAAACCATATCAGAGATTCTCTGAAACTCAGAACAGAGAGAGATCATCCAACATAGTCCCTAAAGAGTCAAGATCAACCCTTGGAGTCATTGACTATAATGACAGTCATCATCCCTACTTCTCCCTGAAAGGCCATTAAACTGTCAAAATAGCCAAGCTTGGCTTCTGCCAAGCTCACAGAACTAAGACCCCAGAGTCTTTGCTACTATTACCTGAGGGTTCAGTGGAAGTTGCCAAGCTCATCAAGCGAATTTCTAAATTTCTAGTCAGGATGACAAAGGCAACTGAAACTTCTGGCCCAATCATAAGAATGGCCCATATTGGCCATACTTGGGCTTCCCAGAGGATTACTTTAAAATTTTTAGGTATATTAAAACTACATGAAACACCCTCAATATTAGCCCCAGAACCTGTGCACTCCCCCTCTGGCTTGAGCTCCCCAGGAACTCCCACACATCTAAGATCCTGCAGTTGCACAATACTGCTGTAGTTTTTGGCTAAGTGTTCTTTCCTGAATGTTCTTTCCATTATGTCGCCCTAGTTAGATGCCTGGTTGCACAGGAGCAGTTCCAGAATCATGCTTCATACTCAAACCTTGGGTCTCCACCCTGTAAGTGTAATTCTTACTTCTAGCTCTATGGGTACCGACAACACTAGTATATCCCTTCTGTTTCATTATCTACAAGGCATTGACAAGGCAACTTGCTATAAAACACAACCCAACAGACATAGGTAGTGGTCCCAGAAGTGTCACTAACTAGGCAAGTCATTGAAATGTATATGCTTCAGTCTCCTCATCTCTAGGATGAGCAGTCTGAATGATTACTAAGCTTCTTGCCAGCTCCAGCTGTTCAGGTTTTCCGCTCCAATGTTTTGCTGCCATTTAAAGTGAGACATAGCTTCCTCCCTAATTATTCCTTTTCTTATCTTCCCTATAGTGGCTGGTATTTCCAGTTTGTTCCCTAATGTCTTTACCCTGGAGACGTCTTTGATTTTGTTTTTGTTTTCCCTGCATAACTAGCCTAGCAATGCCAAGTTCTGTCGAATGACAGTACTTAAACGTATCCCTCCACCTCCTTTATTTCAGCCTCCATCCATATCATTTTTACCTGTATACAAACTTCTCCAATTTTCTTGCTAATTTAGTCCTCTTACTTTTTTTTCTTCCCAACACTTATATATACTTATATAAAAACAATCAACTCCTTCAAGTGTTATTTGATGTCTTCCTTCCCATGAGAGGCTCCCAAGTGCCTCTTGCATTAGTTAAACTTTTAATAAAGTGTTTTCAACGAGTATCCTAAGCATACTCATCTCAGGCTACCTGTGGTCTCATGACATTTTAAGTTTGTAGAGAGAACACAACAATAGCAACCAACTCTTGAAATAATATTTGCTGTTTCTTTCAGACCCCCAAACTTACAAAAGGTCATAGAAAGTTAGTTGCTGCTTATTAACATCTAATAGCTTGTGTTATTCCCATAGGAAGAATCAAAAAAATTAGCAATTTCAATTTGACAGTGACATAAACACCTGTCTGGCTAATGAATTCGTTGCCAAGTGCATGTTCCAAAAGAGAAAGCAATGTCACCTTTAACATAAGTGGCTTTTCTTAGAATGCTGGAGTTACACCAAGGAAAAGTAAAATCTATGAACAGCATAAAATAAAAATTATTGGAGTTATGTCTCTGTGAACATTAAAATGGGAGTACTATGTCATTTCAGTTTACTATACTATATTTCCTATATTTTTCATGAACAATCATGGTGCCAACACCCATTAAATTTTTATAAGAAACTTCATGTTTATGAGTTTATGTAATTTTGTCAAGACAAAATAAAATATTCTTTTTTCTAATACTAGGAGAAAAACTACCCAAATTATACAAAAGCAAATTCTCAAAACTAAAATCACTAGGTTCTCAAAGTTGCTAAATATAACCACTAAGAAAATAGACTTCCCAAAAGCTGATATATGCCAAGTGTCTTGTAGGTTGAGACTCGTCTGTGCTATAACACATGATGAATCACAAGAAACATTTTAAAACACAATATTCAACTGAAGCCCCGCTTGTTATTAATTTGAGTTCTGGCATTAGGACACAATAGCCTTGATTTATTTTTTCCAGTTGTTTTGAAGTATAATTGACAAATAAAAATTGCATATATATATTATTTAATTGTATATATTTAAAGTATACAATGTGATATTTTGATATATATTATGTATGTATGTTATGAAATAGTTACCCATATCAAGCTAATTAAGATATCTATCACTTCACGTAGTTACCATGTTTTTTTGTGGAGAGAATGAGAGCATTTAATGTCTACTCCTTTTGCAAATTTCAAATATACAATGTGCGATCATTAACTATAGTCACTACACTCTACATAAGATCTCTAGAACTTATTCATCTTATACAACTGAAACTTGGTATCTTTTGGCCAATATCTTCTTATTTCTCCCAGTCCTAGGCCCTACTAGCCACCATTCTACTTTCTGCTTCTATGAGTTTAACTTTTCTAGATTCCTCATGTAAGTATTTATGTTTCTGGGTCTGGCTTATTTCACTTAGCATAATGTCCTTTGGTTCCTCCATGTTGTAGCATCTGTCAGAATTCCCTTACTTTTTAAGGCAGAATAATATTCCATTGTATGTCAGTGAGTGTGTGTATCTCACATTTTCTTTATGCATTCATCCATCAGTGAAAACTTAACTTGACTCCATATCTTAGCTATTGTGAATAATGCTGCAGTGAACTTGGGAATGCAGATACCTCTTAAAGATACCGATTTCATACCCTTGGGATATATACCCAGAAGTGGGATTAATGAATTATATGACAATTCTATTTTAAACTTTTTTTAGAACCTCCATACTCTTTTCCATAATAGCTATACCAATTCACATTCCCATCAACAGTGTACAAGGATTCCCTTTTCTTTACAACCTCCTCAATATTTATCTTTTGTCTTTTTAATAATGACCATTGTAACAGGTATAAGGTGATCTTTCATTGTGGTTTTGTTAACTAATAATGTTTAACATTTTTTCATGTACCTGTTGGCCATTTTTAATGTTTAACATATTTCATGTACCTGTTTGTATCTTCTTGACAGAAATATCTATTCAGGTCCTTTGTCCATTTTTAATAAAGCTTTTCGATGTCTTGCTATTGAATTATTTGAGTTCCTTATACATTTTGGTCATTAACCTCTTATCAAAGGTGTAGTTTGCAAATATTTTCTCTCATTCTATAGGCTTTCTCTTATAGTGAACTATTGACTGAAAGCCTTACTGATAACATAAACAGTTGAGCAATACATATTTTGTATATTATTATATATTACTAAAATAGAGTAAGTTAGAAAAAATATTAAGAAATCATAGGGAAGGCAATATTTATTTACTATTCATTAAGTGGGTATGGATCATATTAAGGATCTTCTTTCTTGTATCTTCATGTCAAGTAGGTTTAGAAGAAGAAGAAGAAGAGGTTGATCTTGCTATCTCAGTGGTGACAGGCAGAAGAAAACTCACATATGAAGTGGACCTGCACAGTTCAAACTCATGTTGTTCAAGGCTTAATTACATAAGATCATGCCATCTGAAAACAGAGACAATTTTACTTCTTCATTTTTAATTTAGTTGCCTTTTTGCTACTTTTCTTGCCTAACTGCCAAATTGCTGTGGCTAGGACTTCCAGTACTATACCAAATAGAAGTAGCAAGAGTAGGCATCCTCCTTTTTTTAATCTTACAGGAAAAGCTTTCCTACCAATGGTGACATTTAGTGTGATGCTAGCTATAGGCTTGTCATATATGGCCTTTATTACATTGAGGCCCTATTCTCAGAGTTCCACTAGGCACTTCCCTAGTAGAAGCAATCTGTGATGGTGCCACCCTGCACCAGATCTCTGCCTGGGCACTCAGCCATTCTCATACATTCTCTAAAATACTAGGTGAAAGCTGCCAAACTTCCATTACTCCTGCATTCTAGAAGCCTACCAATTTAACATTATGTGGAAGCTTCCAATATCTATGGCTTGTGTCCTCCAAAGTGGTGGCCAGAACAGTACCTGTAGACCATTGAGTTGTGTCTAGAGGCAGAGCAGTGAGGATATGAGAAGCAGCATCTTGAGGTGACACCACGTAGCAGCACCCTGGCCTGTACCCTGAAACCATTCTATTTTCTCAGGTCTCTGGGCCTGTAATGGGACAGGCAGCATTAAATATTTCTAAAATGCCTTCAGGGCCTTATCACTGTTGTCTTGACTATTAGCACCTGGCTCCCCTTTGCCATGCCAATCTCCCTAGCAAGTGATTGCTCCAAGGACCCTTGTATTTCTCTCCTGAAAATACTCCTCCTTTCTCTATCACATGGTCAGGCTGCAAATTTTCCAAATTTTTATGCTCTGCTTCCTTTTTAATTAAAAATTCCACCTTTAGGTAATTCCCTTGCTGCCATACCTGATCGTAAGCTATTAAAAGCAGTCATGCCACTTCTTGAAGTCTATGCTGCTAAGACATACCTTCTGCCAGATAGCCTTAGGTCATCACTCTTTTTTTTGAGACATAGTTTCACTCCGTCACCAGGCAGCAGGCTGGAGTGCAGTGGCGCGACCTGGGCTCACTGCAACTTCCCCCTCCTGGGTTCAAGCAATTCTCCTGCCTCAGCCTCCCAAGTAGCTGGGACTACAGGTATGTGCCACCACGCCCAGCTAATTTTTTTTGTATTTTTAGTAGAGACGGGGTTTCATCATGTTGGCCAGGATGGTCTCGATCTCTTGACCTCATGATCCACCCACCTCAGCCTCCCAAAGTGCTGGGATTACAGGCGTGGTCATCACTCTTAAGTTTAGCCTTCCACAAAGTCCTAGGGCATTGGCATAATGCAGACAAGTCTTGCTAGAGCATAACAAGGGTGACTTTTTCTACAGCTTCCAATAACTTCCTTGCTTTTATGTGAGACCTTGTCAGCACAGCCTTCACTGTCTATATTTTTATCAGCATTTTAATCATAACCCCTTAACCAATATCTAATAAATTTTAAACTTTTCCTCATCCTCCTATCTTCCTCTGAACCCTCCAACTTCTCTCTCTGTTCATTACCCCCAATTCCAAAGTCACTTCCACATTTTCAGGCATTTTTGTAACAACACCCAACTCCTTGGTATCAATTTTTGTCTTAGTTCCTTCAGTGTTGCTTTAAAGAAATATATGAAACTGGGTAATTTATAAGGAAGAAGTTTGTTTGGCTCACAGTTCTGCAGGCTGTACATGGTGCAAAGTGCCAGCATCTGCTTCTGGTGAGGGCCTCTGATTGCTTCCACTCACAGCAGAAAGTAAAATGGAGTTGGCATGTGCAGAGATCACATGGCAAGAGAGCAAACAAGTTGGGGGAGGTGGCAGGCTCCTTTTAACAACCAGTTCTCTCATCAGAACTGACAGAGCAATAACCCACTCATTACCACAAGGACAGCACCAAGCCATTCATGATGGATCCACCTCTATGACCCATACACCTCCCTCTAGGGTCCACCTCCAACATGGAAGTCAAATTTCAACATGAGGTTTGTAGGCACAAACATCCAAAGTATAGCAGTCAAATACTACTAGGTTAGAATAAAGAGCAACTCCAATGCTTTCGCCCTCTTCAATTACCAAAACCTAATGTGTGAATGAAATTTAATTGGTTCTATATTTGTCTCAGCTTCACTAAAGAAGGAGCTAGGAATTGGGGTAGGAAGTTTATTTGTGCAGTATCCTTCTGCTTTCTACTTTCCCTTACCATAATCTTTCCCAAATACACACAGATGAATAGACATGTACACTCACACACAAAGTATGATTTTAAAAAATAGTGTTTGTCTGCCCTTCCCCCTCTTCCAAACTTTCTACATGGAAAAATCTGCAGATATAGATACCTGCTGAAGGTTTCAATCAGAACCTTGACTCTTAGCAAATAATCGAATACTGGATGACCTTTGGCCATGCAAAAACAGCCTGCATGTTAGAGTCAACTCTGAAAGGAATGCTATGTAACAGTAGAGACTATATCCAGACTCTCTCTTTTTCTCTCTGTCTCTCTCATGCGCGCTCTCTCTCTCTCTCTCTCTCTCTCTCTCTCTCTCTCTCTCTATATATATATATATATATATAAAGAGTAGGGTCTATATATATAACAGTAGGATCTATGTATAGACTTACTGTGTATATAGAGCGTCTACTGTTATATATACTATGTATTATATATTACATGAATATATGATATAAATATATTAATATATATTTACATTATATGTATATATTCCTTCTGAAAATAAAATCTCTATAGGTAAAGCCAAAATGGTACCACTCTAATGCCAGATTCT
The DNA here is from genome assembly GCF_009761245.1 of Sapajus apella. Lineage (NCBI taxonomy): Eukaryota > Metazoa > Chordata > Mammalia > Primates > Cebidae > Sapajus > Sapajus apella. Next base: position 25,942,112 of record NW_022436941.1, on the reverse strand, counting down.
GCCCTCCTGAAGCCTATTTTAGAGCTAAGCTTCAGAAGTTTGAGATGTCTGACCTCCCTCTAGGTTGTTACATGTTGAAGAGCTGCTATTTTCCCAAACATGCAGACGGACAAGCCTTTACAATGTTGTGGCATATTTATACAGACATAATTGCTGATAATCTCTGGAGAAGATTTCAATTTCTTTTCACTTTGTAAAAATGTTATGACCTAACTCTAAATGTTCCTCTACTCAGTAAGCAGTGCATCACCTTCATACTCCCTGTGAATGTGTTATTAGTGGGAAACAACAGAACCACTGAAAGATTTCTCTAATCATCCAGCCTAATTACAAGAGGTGTAAATTACTAAACATTGTGCCTTAAATATAATAAAAAGAATAATTTAGTAACCCAACAGGAAGCTGCTCTCTCAGTCAGATAATAACATATTAGTTTAGGCCCCGGAAATGTACCTCGGTGCTTATTATCATCATCACAATCTCATTATTTATTATTTATAGATCATGTTAATTACTGGTGGGGAGTTTCGCAGGACACAAACACTGTTCCAAGTGTAAGTGTGGTCCTTAGGTAGTACTGGCCAAAAAACATAGGACTTAAGAAAAATGACTATTGAATTCAGTTGGTCCTGGTATTTTTGTCATTTTCAAAAGTAGGATGCTGTTTAGAACCCAAAAATCCTTTTCAAACAAGACTGATTTCTCTCCTTCAGAAATTCAAAAGTAAAGTTTTGTGGCTTCACATTCACTATTACTTCCAAACAAAGCCCTGGTATTTACACAATGCTGACCAATGGCCCCTTCCATACCCTGCCCTCAACTCCCTTCCTCAGCAACACCCTTCCCCAATTATGACAGAACTCCTGTGCACATTGTTTCTGTCTCCTTAAATCACCAGCAGCTGTCAAAACTACCTCCCACCAAGGGGAGGGAGTTTGGCTCAACTGATTGATGCCTGAAGTTAATGAGGCCAAGTCCAAATGTCCCATTTGAACCCATTAGTTTTTCTATATGCCATGTTAAGTGACTACTCTTGAATCCAGCCACCTACTTAGCAAACCCATGAAAATGATCATGGGTGGACTGGGTGAAAAGGTAAGGTGCTCTCAGAGCCAATCCCTATCCGCTCTTCGTCTAAGGCAGTGTTCAAAGTATAAGAGATGATGACTCCAAAGAGGAAAGTTCCTCTGCTTTATAATTCTGTCCAGCAGATAATATTTAAGGGAGTCACATTCTCAACAAAGCTCAGCCTCTGTCTTCTCTAAGTCTCTGTAGGGGCATTGCTTGAAGTCGCTATCCTTCAGATTCAGGTGGCCCCAGTTCCTAATTCAATCAGTAAATAGTCAAGGCCAGCCAATAGGGGTTTAAATTATTACTGAAGCCTCAACAAGACAGCTGGTATTTGTTCTGCCTGCCAGTGGACCCCACTCCCTCAACCCCAGCCTGGTCTCAGCAGGGCAAAGCCAAAGCTTATATGTGACCCCTAAGCCAAGTGCCACTTTAGTGTCTGTGTTCCAGAAGGCCACAAGCAACAGTTGTCTCTTTTGTGCAGCCTGCTGTTCTGATATCCAAGTCCAACCCAGAACCCAGTCCTTTGATTGGGTCTGGATACTCTGCCTCTGTACTGTTTTCCAGAATCCTCTTCTAGGATAAAATCCCACCCTCCAAACTGAAGACAGGGTAATCCTCGTTCAAGGGACAGCAACCACAGCCAGCCTAGCCTGCAGATTTTCAAGCATTTCCCTATATTCCTCACTGCCATGCCCATTCCCCATTGAGGATCTGGTATTGATGGTTTCCAGATTCTATAACTGTCTTGTCCTTCCCCTCTTCCTCCTGTACACCCTCTCAAGTCCTGAATTGTCAAAGATCTAGCATGTCTTGCACCTGAACTAGGACATAGGGGCTAACACTATCAGCTTTACTTGCCAAATTGCAGAAACAGAGAGCAGCTGAAAAAGCACACATTTTAAAATGGTAATGAGGGGATGTTCGAAAGAAAAGTATATGAGAACAGCTGGTGAGTATTTCTCTCCATGAGGGTAAACTGTTGTCATCCTGATGCCTGATTTTACTTTCTAATCCACCACACTTTTCTGTACTGTGTGTTCTAGGGACTAGTTATTTCTTTTCAACTTATCTTAAAGCAAATGGCACTGTGAACCAATTAATTTAAAGCTGATAAAACACACACCCATGAGAAACCTTCCTTGGAGGGATATAGGGTGAAAAGCAGTCCTGACAACTCCTGATTAGTTAAGTGGAAATCAGGATCTATGAAACAATGTTTTGCCACCCTGAGCCTGGGTCACGCCATGACCCTGCAGCTGGTTGGACCTCACCTCTTACCATAGATTCTCTGTGCATCTTCTTTACATCTCTTCAGTTTGGACCTTTCCCTCTGTTCTCGCTGGGACCACTGGGTAGATCAGCAAATGTTCCATTGCCCACTTTTCATTCTGGATGCAGGGAAGATAACCACACACTTGTTTTATAGCACTTCTTCAGTAAACCCTGAATTTGCTTACTTCTTGTACCTTTGAGATGGTTATAAAAGGCTTTCTGTCCCAAAGAATAACTTTTGGTTTCAGCATGCTTTGCCTGCAGTATGCCAGAGCTAATCCAAATTTCTTTCAGGAAAAAATTTAATAAATAATCAATAAAGATAATTTTTCACAGGCAAAATATATGGCTCTATTCATGCCCAAATAATAACCACTCTACTTTTGCATGACACTTTATCACCATAAAGCACTTTGGCAGACATTGTTGTCTCATTTTGCTTTTACAAAACCTCAACAACATAACTGGGTCGATATGGTGCCATCTACTCAACAGATAAGGAAATTGAGGCACAGGAACGGTAAATAGTTGATCATGTTCACACAGCTGATGAGTAATAGAGCCATGTATAGAAACCAGGTCTCCACTCAAGGAGAGAAAGAGAGAAGTCTCAGAAGTAAAACATAAGACATCAAAGAAGCAAAGTTGAAGTTTTCATGGACACTTGAACATAGCCCTAGGCAGGGGTGATGGGAGGTCTAGTGAGGCCTGGGCATATACATAGACATATCTGCATTTTAATGATCTGGTTGCTTTATACCCTCTCCCACACACATTTTTTTAAATACACTTACAGAATACAAATGAAACTAAAATCTCATTGGGTTATACCTTCGAAAGGTACATGAAAGTTGAAAGTGACACAGGCAAGTTGACAATGCCACTCCTCCTGCTTCTTGATCAGCCCTGACCTTGGGAATTTCCTTAAGTCATTTTCATTAAAGATATTACAATAGATTCTGTCCACTCTCTCTTTTAAAAGGTGGTCAGCTGTAGTCTTTCCCATTAGTGAAAGGAGGAGAGCTGCTTTACCTTAATCGTTAGTGTCACTGCTCAAAGAGAGGAGGCACATAGGGTCTACAGGGCCTTAGTGTAGACTTGGAGCTCAGGTGGGATCATCAATCATGGAGCTGCCTGGCCTGGGATGCTCCCTCACTGAGACATGTGACTTGGCAGAGCTGGACCCTTCGAAACTGGCTGGGCACTGCTGAGTCCAAGCCCGGAGATGCCCGCCCACCCACAGGCTCCTGGCCGGCCCTTGCAACTGTTTCATTTACTGCTTGGGACAATTCTCCGCAGGGCTCAGGAAAGCGCATGCTGCTGCCACACTCGGCTCCGCTTCCCCTTCCAAGCCGTAATGAGGTGAGATAATGGATGCAGGAAAGTGTGCAAATCCAAATCAATACAGAACATATGCTCCAGGTTCCTCTGTTAGCTCAGAGCCAGGCAGAGAGAGGAGGAAAGGCTTTGGAAATATTTCGAGACTAGGACTTTTTACTCTCCCTTAAAGAATACCAAAATCTGAAATTGTAGCTTCCTTGCTCTTTTGCAGCCCTGGCCCAGGAGACAAATTACCAGTTTTGATGGTGTCTCAGCAATGGCTTTATTGCTGTCATGTCTTTATACTACAACACAAAATTAAATCATCCAGGAAGAATAAGGAACAAATATTTGGCACCAATTCTCCCATTTTTCTTCTGCAAAAGTCTCAGTATCCCTTTGAGCATGGAGAGGGAAGCCCTGGGCTGAAGAGGAGAGCTGGCCATAGGCCTCTGGACCTCCCCAGCCAGGCCTCCTGCCCCCTGCATTTTGGCTCAAGCCAGCCCCGGCAAAGGGCCAGGCAGAGCTGGGCCTTCTGCCTGAGCCATTGCGTCAGTGGGCTCAGCAGGCCACACTGCTGGCCAGGGAGGTCTCTGCTTTCCGGAGTCCAGGGGACAGAGAAGCTGGCATGGCCCTCTCCTCACTAGCCAAATATCCTGCAGAGGGAGCTTTTGACGGGACCTTTCAGGGCTTACATCAGACACTGAACAAGAAAAAGTAAGGAAACCAGCATTTGTCTGGGCTGCCTGCTCTGTGCCCCATCTTCCTGCATCCCAGTGTGGTCAGCACTCTCATCTCTGTGTACAACTAGAGGAAACAGCAAGACTCCAGGTATTCAAGTAAACAGTGGAGACGAAAAGCAAAACCAGGTTTGCCAGTCTCCAAACCTGTACTCTTTCTGCTTTACAAGAAGGCATTTCCTTTATTTCCTATACCTTGGTTACGGTCATGACATATGTCAACTGAGCACTCAAGAACCAAAAGTCCCCAAGATTGTTAGGCAACAAGGATGAATCAGTTCCCTGCAAACGCCCATCTTTCCTCCTCACAGATCTCACGTGTTTTGGTAAGTGATCACAGAGCCTCTCTCATTTCACCTGCAGACCCTTACCTTACCCCAAATCCGTAGTTAGCAAGAACAGAAATGACAACAGTGACAAGACTGACCTCACAAGTGTCAAAGCCTTTCAACATGTAGCAAACTCCTATTTATCCAGAACTCTCAGAAAAGGAGTAGAGGGTGCTCTGCAGACCAGCTGATTTGGTAGACAGGCTTTAAGCCCTAAAACCTCTTACCGTCTGTCTGACCTTAACCAAGATACCTTCCTAGAGGAGCTTGAGAACCTAAAGGACTTGGCTTCACATCCTCCATGAAAATGGGAGAGTAGTGACTGCCCTAAAAGGTTGTCAGGAAGATTAACAAAATACGAGCGGGACCCTGAAGATAGACCATCTCAGTTCCTGCCCCAATCCACTGCCTAGTAGTCGTACAACCTTAGGCACAATACTTAACCACTCTGTGCCTCAGCTTCCTCCACTATAAGATGGAATTAGTCATTGTACTTACAATATAAGGTTTTTATGAAGACCATATGAATTAACATTTTAAAGAGCTTAGAACAGTGCTGGTTCAGGGTAGTACTGTGTGAATTTAAATTAAAATAAGTAAACAATAGACATAAAGTGCTTGGTGGTACATAGGAAGTACCCTACAATGGCAATCCCATTCATGAGTGACTTGCAGAGATTTAGAATGTCATATCTTTAACTCTCAACAGTAGCCACTGTTCTGATTTTTTTTTTTTTTTTGAGACGGAGTTTCACTCGTTACCCAGGCTGGAGTGCAATGGCGCAATCTTGGCTCATTGCAACCTCCGCCTCCTGAGTTCAGGCAATTCTCCTGCCTCAGTCTCCCGAGTAGCTGGGATTACAGGCACACACCACCATGCCCAGCTAATTTTTTTGTATTTTTAGTGGAGACGGGGTTTCACCATGTTGACCAGGATGGTCTCGATCTCTTGACCTTGTGATCCACCCGCCTCGGCCTCCCAAAGTGCTGGGATTACAGGCGTGAGCCACCGCGCCAGGCCCACTATTCTGATTTTTAATTGAGCCATCTGCCTTTAGGATGGTGAGTCAACAGGTGTTTCTCCAATGCATGGCATGCACCTAGACTGTATGATGATTGAGGAGCTCTGGTTCCCTGCACCGCTCCTTTAGGTCTGATACTGAATTAGCAGGTCTTGCTTTCCCACAGGCTGCAGATAAGTCAGGGACTCTGCCCTGGGGCAATCATCTCTCTGGACTGATGCATTGGGAAAATTCCAGCACTAACAGCAGGCAAGCACTCTAGATACCCCAGAGGAAGTCCACTATGTGCCCACTGGCTCTGAACACAGTCTGCTGGCTCTGCTTAAAGCCAAGTTGGTGCCCCCTCAGAGAGAAGCGAACTGACCCCCTAACACTTTTAATGACTTGTAAAATTCTCTGAGATAACGCCTCCACACAAGCATGTTTTTTTGCTAAGAATTCACAATGCATGAATAAATAGGTCATGATCCTGCAGTTTGAGTTTCTGGATAAGAAATGATTAGGGATAGAGGCCATGGCTGGCCCAAAACATTCCAGTGCTAAAGGTCAGCCAGTGTGTCTGCAAACAAGGTTTTGAACAGACTTGCCCCTAACATTTCTGGGACCCCAGACAAGAGTACAGATGGAGTCCCACAGTGAAATGAATATGTTCTGTCCTCCTACCTTGACAAAATGAGGTCATAAACTAGAGAAGGTCAGATTCATACATAGAATTTGTAGACTCCTCAGAGTTTTGTGCAGGAATAATGTGGCCTGACGAGAGCTATTCTGTGACGCTTGGCTCATCTGTAGCACCAGGAACCCATGGGTTTGAGCATGGACACCTCAGACCATGTATCAGGCTCTATTCACACTCCCTTCAAATACCCAACCCTCAGCTACCTCTCAGATTTAGAGGCCACACTCTGATGCCTGGACCATTCTCAGAGGATGGACCCAGCCTTGATACAGGATAGGGGTTGTTTATGCAGAGAATTCCAGGAACCCCGAACCCACAGTATGGTCTAGAAGTGGGCAGTGTGAGCTGGAGTGAGGGAGAATACTCTCAGCCTGCAGACCCTTTGCTGTGATAAGGATATGTGGCTGCCTGAAGCTACACTGGGTGCTTCTCAGGTTCAAGGCCCCTTTGCTCAGATCTGTGTCTAACACCTCAATCACTGTCATTTAAAATGGAAGAAGGCAGCAAATCACACTGCCACGTGTGTACCTATGCAACAATCTTGCATGTTCTTCACATGTACCCCAAAACCTAAAATGCAATAAAATAAATAAATGGGAAAAAAAAAATGTTCAGTGACTCTGGGTGAAGAGTATACTCCATCACCACACTGTCTACCAGATCTCACTGTCTACCTACCTCACTCTCTTCTGTACCACTTCCTCAGACTCTGAGCCTTTCTGCAATAACTCCAAATGATACTTCATTACCTGAAATTCAGCTTTACAGGTCCTTGATAGATTGTTATTGGCTGGGCCTTCTTCTGTCTCTGACAGAGACACTGATGTGGCTTGAAAGGAAGACATTTCAATGGACGCTGTGTCCCCCACCATCACATCTCTCCCAGCAGAACATTATTGCAGAAGGCCTCATCTCTACCCTGTTTCCTGTAGACACTTGGGCTGAGAACCAGGACCCCGGACTTCAGTCCCCAGGTTAGAAACTCACCAGCCCTAATCAGCATAAGTTGTCCATTTTTTTATGGCTACTGCTCCTTTTATTGTTTTTTCTTTTGTACTTTTCCAAAGAGATAAGTTATTGACATTCATACCAAAGGTTTTAAAATTTAGAATAATAAAGTAAATCACTTTTTTTTGGTAAGTTACACCATGCAATGTATTATTCAAGCTTAGAATCTGCACGAATGGCAACTGCATTTACGGGTCATAAAAACACTCAACAGAGACACTTCTAGTAAGGAGTTGTTTGTTTTCTGTCTGAAAATGCTTTCTTCTGCAAAAGAAACAATATCACTTCTGTTTTGACAACTTATTCCACTGATGCTTAATATCTCACCTCTGTTTCCTCATCAGAACAATGAGGCAATGAGCTAGAGTAATTGTTTTCAGGGTTTTTTGATCTCAGGACCCCTTTACACTCTTCAGAGTCATCAAGGAGCCTAAAAAGCTTTTGTTTATGTGGGCTGCATCTATCTTAACATGGATACATGTTGTCCAAAATTCTAATTTCTGCTTGAAAGCTCAAATTTTATCATTACCAACAAATACTTTCAGATGTTTTTGAGTAAGCAGGCTTACTTCTTTTATTCTCAAAAAAATGTATGCCTGCTTCCCAAGTCTGAATAACTATAGTTTTTCAATTATTTGTTCAAGTAAGAATATTGTACTCTGAAAAATGTAGCTAGCTCAGTTAGCAAATCAAATAACCATGGAAGTGCTTTTCGTAGAGGCAACCATCCCACTTCAGTATGCAGTAGATACGTAATAACAAATGCCATGTACTCAAGGGTAAATATTTAACAAAATTAACCATTTGCACCATTTTATAAAGAATATTCTTAAGTAAAACTGGCTTTTTTTCTCCTGTGAATGTGTGGCCGTTAAGAGTATGATCAAAGGCTACTGGTACAGTTTAGTGCCACCGCCTTGACACGTGCTGAAGTACTTATCCATCATTGTTTTCGTGCCACTGATGCCAATGTTAACCCAACTAAAAAGGTAAATAATATGTATTATTATTATGAAAATAGTTTTGACCTCACAGACTCCCTGAAAGAGTCCTAAGAACTCCCATGGGGCCACAGACAACACTTTGGGAATCATTGGACTAGATCACTGTTTGACTCCCTTTCAATTCTAACGTTTTATGATTTTGATATTTGTTTACTATTATATTATTCATAATTCTGATGATGCTGTGGGTCTTACTTTTCTCCCCTGTATGTTCTTTTCCTTCAAGACAAATTTACCAGAAGCTGCCTTGCTTTACTTCCTTTGAGTTCGCTGTTTCTTCAGTTCTCCTTGCACTTAGTTCTCCTCTCTGGAAAAAGTGCTCTAGTTTCTATAATCTCTGCAATGATGAGTTCATTCATTGGTTCATTCATCAGTATATTTAATACAAGCATACTGCATGTCTACCCCTGTTGCACTCAGCAGGTCATAAGGACCGGACACAGAGCTCTTCTTCTCAAGAGGCATCTTTGTCTCCTGGCAGAAAAATACATGTAAATAGAGAATTACAATAACGTTTGAAGATTGTGTACCAGTGTGGCTCAGAAAGAAAGAAATCCCTGTTATGGCAGCTGGTGGGTGAGAGGCTGTATACTAGATTTTATCACATGCCAGAATCTTGACTGATAACCAGCTAGCCTTTTCCTGCCTAACATCTATAAGCAACAAATGAAACAATATCTACAGAGGTTTTTTAGCTCAGCACTTTAGGAAAGTGAAAAAAGGAGTCCCCAAGAAGAAATGAACTCACAGTTGATTACAGTAGTTCTCAATCCTGCCAACATGTTAGAATTACATGTTGTGCTCTATTTAAATACCACGTTTAAATGCTCCCAGTGGTTCTGATTTAATTGGTCCAGGGAAAAGCCCAGGCATCAGTCTTTCTTAAAACATCTCATGATATTTGTAACATGCAGCCAGGGTTGAGAGCCAGTGCTCTGTAATAACTTCATGGAAAATTTTCTTTAAGGAAATGCCACAGATGCTACAAATAAACCAAAAATTTCAGTAACAAGCAGAAGGTGCTCTGGAGTGGCTAGAAGCTGCCTCCTAAGTGCTGATTCAGGAACGCAGGATCCTCGCATCCTGTGGCTCCACCATGTTTAATACGTGGTTCCAAGTTTAACAATGAAAGAGAAACAATAATGAGAATGGCACACGGGAGGTGTTTATGGGCCAGGCATGAGTGACATTCATCTCTTCTGCCCACATTCCATTGGCCACAACTCAGTCCCTTGGCCATGCCTAACTAGAAAAAAGGTTGGGAATTTGGTTTACTTGTGTGTGTAGGAGGAAAAGGAAATAGTTTTGGTAACTGTCTAGACAGTCTCTGCCATAGAGATGCTTACATTTAAATAACTTAGAGAATATGATGGCCTTCCCCAAGTTCGCTTCAAGGAATAAACAAAAAAGATAGTGAAGGGATCTATAGACTTAAGACATGTGAACCCATAATGGATGTATCTTATTTAGATCCTGGTTTAAACAAAACAAAATTAAAAATATAACATTTATGACATATTTAGAAGATTGAGCGCTAACTAGATGTTCCATAGACAGGTATTAAAATATTTACAGATAAAATAATATGATATCTGGGACATGCTCTAGAAATGCTGTGGGAACAAAGAAGGGTGGATGTCAGAAATTGAAATAAATTGACCACCAGGTGATAATTGTTGAATTGTGGGTATATTATACTAGTCTATCTATTCTTATAGATGATTAGAATTCTCCTTACTAAGTCTTTCTAAAAAATCAGATAATTGTGAGCTCCAGTTATAGTGTTCGGCCCCCTTTTGCTGTGGAATTGCTGCCAGGCCTACCTTTGACCTAAGGGAACAGTCCCTCTGCTGGTCTATCTGGATCTTTTCAGCAAAGAAATATAATTTCTCCAGGAAAATCCCTTAAGATTGCAAAACCTTTTTAACTAAGTCTTGGACTTTACTTATATTTGCCCAGCATACAGTCACTGAGTTGCTGATCTTCTCTGAAGGTGTTTTTGATTCCATACTGTCTTCAAAATACCAGGTGTGGCCAGGGGGTGCTGCAGCCCCTGCCTTTCCTCTGAGCCCCCACGAGCAAGCATTTCTCAAGGAAGGACGTTTATCAAAAGCTTCCTTTGATAAAAAGAATAATTTTCTGCTTGAAAATAGAAACAGAAAGCTAAACACACACCAGTATTTTCTTTGTGCTGTGCATAACACACCTCAAGAAGCAGAGCTTGAAAGAAGTTCTGTGCATTACCTATTGATAATGTTGGAGAGGAGAGTATAAGGCTTTATCTGTGTGGTGCTAAAATCTAAGAACTGGTCTTCCTTATTCATGTTTCTCTTTCCCTTCTTACCAAAATTCAATCAATAGTCAATATGTTCTCCAGCACCAGATTCCCTTAGTTCTCCTGATTCCAAGGATGCCCCTTTGACAATTTTTTTAGGGGGCTCTTTCCCAAAAAAGTCTTCCTTTGCCAGGGTGTATTCACCTCTACCCATCTCATATCTTCCCCTCTCTACAAACAGTCAGACTCAAAACGAGGAGTCACACTTAGTTCTTCACATTCTTCTATTCTGTAAAGCTGGCTCGCTCTCTTCTCTATCCCAACATCTTTCCATCCTTCCACAGCTTCACAGCCACATCTTTTTGATCCCAGCCATTTCTTGTTTCTATTGCAAGAAGTTCCCACTTAGTCATCTGCCACCTATCACCTATTGTTGCCCTTTCTTTAATTCTCTGAGGTTTATTATTTTAAATAATAAATTTGATTTATTGCCTTTTAGTTCCCCACTAAACATGATTCCTTCTGGATGCCTTCCACATACACATGGCTTCTCTACTTATATCCAAAGGGATAGATATAGTTCACCATCTCTGCTTTTCTAGTTCAGCAACCGCAGCTGGGTATGTAGGTTGCAGATATCAAGCCAGGGTCATAACTTAGAAAATACATAACTGAATTATGTAGTCTATATAATAGATTTTCCTTGTGATTATTCCACTAGTTTTGAGTGAAGATTTATGCACAATTTTCACTTACCTCCATTGTACTATGAGGTATTACAAGAAAAGTATGTTGCTTACTCAAAGCAGTGTTAGAGAGGAAACAGTGCCACCTAGAGACAGTGGCAGAAATAATTAACTTAAGGTCTTCAGGAGGATGACAAATCTTAGGAGGGAAGTTAGGGTTTCTATGAGTCCCTGTGCTCACTGCTAATTCCAGAGGATCTGTGATTATTTTTAAATGAATGTCTATAGTCATTACTTCCTTTACAAACTTCTCACAATGAATTATCACAAAGAGAACACCTTCTGAAGGCCCAGGGAGGTGACAAACAAATTCCAAGAAAGAAAAATACTGGTGGCCTAGAATGGTGAAATTCAGTTCCAGTGCTATCTCTGTGACTAATGGGTTATGTGGTATCACCTGACCCTTTGAAATTGTTTCCTTTAAAAAAACTGTCTCTGCACTCCTTACACACATATTCACACAAAAATAGGATGCCTTCCTAATTTTTTTGTCATCTGTCTCTCTCTGGAGAATATGCATAAAACCATACATTAATACCATAATCCAGAGAAATAGAGATTAACCAATGCTTACATCTAAAGAAATTCAGGGTGCTATTATTAAAGTTACTTTTAAGCATTCACATGAAAAGACTATCTTAACTCTATCATGTTTTTTGTGCTGTTTAACGTAACAATTGAAAGCACTGATTTTGAAACAATTCTGCTAGAGTTTAAGCCTCTTAACTTTTTCACTTACTACTGCATGACCTTAGAAGGGTAGTTGGCTTCCTAATATCACAGTTTCCCCATCTGTAAAATGGGAAGAGTAAAAGAACTTATGTGATGTGGCTGCTGTAAGGATTAAACAGGTGCTAGAACAGTGATTGGCACATAGTGAGCACTACATGAAGGTTAGCTGTAATTCTTGTCATGACAATTATTAAGTAGAAAATCACACAGGGCGTAAGACTGGATAATACATCTCTTTCACTTTTTCATGGCTTTCTTTCATGCCTGAATGGAATCACATATTTTTAAGGAGATAAAAATCTTTGAGAATTGAACCCACATATTCAACCAGGAGGGCTTTGCAGAAGATAATGCACATTTAAATAACTGACTTATTTTCCCCTACTTACTAAGAGAAAACTACAGACAAATTTTTTAAATGGTGGTTCCAGAATTTTTTCTTTACCTCTGTACATAAATGCAAACTTTCCCCCTGCCCAGCATACCTGTATTCCTGTTTCCCTGGTTCAGTAAATGCTGAAATGAGAACCCAGAAGCCAGCCTTGATTATTCCCTTTTCCCCATCCTCCCCACCCAGTCATTCAGTAACTACAGCGATGTCAACTTCCAGAGTACATTTGGACTCTGTCCTCCTCTCTCCATCTCCACAGCCTGATCTAAGCCACCACCATCAATCACTGTCCAGAACTTTCCAATACCCTCTGCCGGGCCCTCAACTTCTCTTGTTCTTCTACAATTCACTTAACATAGTCATCGTAGACCCTGAGGAATGCAAATCAGTCATCAGCTGCTTTATATTTGTCATCTTCTATAATTCTCACAATGGCATAAAGAGGCTGGTATTTGGCTAATATTAATTTTTGCCCTTCCCTATTCTTACTCTATTTCTGATAAGGCCTCATTTTCTCCATGTTCAGATCTGGAAGTCACAGATCCTTCTCCACCTCCTTTCTTTGCTCCAGAATTTACTGGCTTGTGTGGGCTGAGGGAGTATTGGATCAGCTAAAGTTAGTTTGCTAGAAAAAGTTTGCTAGTCTTTGAAGGACTACTTGACAGATATCAGAGAATAATTAATAGCAGCAGGAGATCCAGGTAGAGGATGGCTGTGTTTCCTTCCCTAAACAATTCTGAACCAGAGTTCCTAGCAGGGTACCTGGCAATGCAGCTTTTTAATATAAATGAGCTGGATTCATGCATGAACTAATGAATGATTGAACAAATGATTGAACAAACCTACCTGCTGGCTGTCCTACTTAAAGGTAGAGACAGAAAAATAGACTGTTCATCTCTTATGGGTCTATGGATCCTCCTTAGTTTTAGCCACACACACAAAAGAATGTGTTGGAGATATTGAATGTCCCCAGGTGGGGAAAAAGTCATGTAGCATGTTTACATCTTCCAGGAGTGTCACCAGTGACAAATGTCTTCCCCAAACTCCACAAACCCCAGAGAACTGAGTTATCACAATAGTTCACCATAGCTATGTGAACTACCGCTGCATGTAAGTCTCAAAATAAGAAGCAGCCTATTTAAAAACTAACAAAACTATAACTCAGTTCTTTGGAGAACTGGATTCATTTGAGAAGAGAATTACAATATAATAATTTATTTCATACAGAGTAATTAATAGTCTCAAAGTGTTATACACGTGGCAAAATGCCCATCTCAAAGGGAGAAGAGCATATGGTAACACTAAACACATTCATAACAAAGAAGCAAAGAATAGTTAAACAGAAGGCTTTGGTTCCTAAAGCCTGTATATTTGGACTGTCCCCTACGGTAGTGTAATTATAAATTAGGACAGGTTTTATAAGGTGGGCCCATATTTGAGCAAGGTCAACTACGGCCAATGACTATTGTTAGCCACAATCTCTCTCTTCTGTCTGTACCTTCCTTCCTTCCTTCCTTCCTTCCTTTCTTCCTTCCTCTATTCCTCACTCCTATCCTGCCCTTGGCCAGAATGTGACCAATAAATTCAGTATCCCTGAATTAGTATTTACTAATATAAAGTAACATTTTAAAATGATAGATACAAATAGCAATACGTGTATTAAAAAATATATTACCTTAGCAGTTGTGAAAAAAATGCAAATTTAAAATAATAGGTATCATTTTATATCTATTAAGGTTATAAATAAATTAAATAGTAACATCAAATTCTGGCAACATCACAGGTGATACTCTACTCTTTCACTGGAATATGTTTGACAAACTATCTTAAGAGCTATAAAAGTATACATGCCCTTTGACCCAATAATCTCACTCCTGGGAATGTCTCCTGATAAAACAATGCAGAAATAGGAAAAAGCATTACCTACATAAAGAAAAAATTTTAAATATTTAGCTCTGAGAAATGATTAAAAGGAGTGTGATACATCAGTTAGATGGACTTTGGCATAGCCATTAAAACTTGGAAAGTATTTTTACACAGAAAAGATTACAAAATAGTGAAGTGTCAAAGAAAAACCTAATCATTTAAAGGTCACTTATGTTCAGGCATTATAACTCCAGAAAACTTAACCATAACTAGATAGCTTGGGGTCACTACATTAAAAGAATAATCTGTTAGAAGCAGGGAAAAACATTCTTTCTCAACAGCTTTGGCAATAAATATATCCACAGCTAACTATAGGTATAGTTCTCAGATACAAAACAGAATTAGATTCAAGATGACTAGGGCATTTGATAAGCCAGGGTCCTTCTCAGTGTGCTAGGACCTACTTGTTTTCATTTTGTGAAAGGGCACTGCAAAGAAGTGACCACAACGAGGTAGAGAAAAAAATTAGCATGAAAAAAAAAACAATATAAGTAAGTTTCAAAGGCAGCCTCGAATACCTCCCAAAATAGCAGACTATAAAAGGAGATGCATTAATGTACCCCTTTTTCTCCTTCTGGAGAGAGAAAAGTACCATTAGAAACAGTGGAATAACTCAAGAGAAAGCAAGGAGGAAGGGGCTGAGGTAGGGTGGGAGGCAGGGAGATGGAAAGCCAGGGACCAGCCCGGCCCTCCTCACAACTTTCTCCAGCATCTTCTCACACTCCAAAGCACCATGGGATGGGCTGCTTGAAAAATCAGATCTTTTCTGCACTCAAAGTGGGCTTTTTTAATAGCAAATTTTGCAAGTAAGCTTCCCAAAATTCACCTAAGTGTTCATCAAATTTAATCATGAAAGCTGTCAAGAGGCCTTTATATGTGACTTATTTCATTTCAATAATTAAAAATACATGTTTTTGGTTCTCCTTTTTCTGTTTCATTCAATGCATTCCTTTCCTTTAGGTTTTCCATTAAAGAAATAAATCATGAATCAGCATGGACAATTATCTCTGGAGGTGCAGGGAAAACAGCATGCTGCTTCCCTCCACTCAGTGACTTTTTGCTGTAAGTACTTGGCAATGCTCCAGCAAATTAAATCAAGGAGAGGCTGCAAATTAAAAGGTGATCCCTCACTTCAGTGTTTGGTTCCTTCAGTCAATTACTCATTCTTTTAGGGACATTTCTTAGTTATCTTTCCAGGATTGTACACCTTCTAGCCAGTGAACGGTCACTGAAAAGGGGAATGAATCCATGTAGAAACAATGCTGCTTGAGATAACGAGACGGAGAACATTAGTGAGGAGGCAAGCTTATAACTGAACCCACTATGAAGGACACAGCAGTCCACAAAAAGCCGTGGAAATGTTGTAGATGCTCATGTTCTCGTGTTTGGGTAAAAACAGTAACAGCCACTGTATAAAATCATGATGTTATTGTTAAATATTACTCTTCTGTCCAGTTGTCATATTTCAGAAGACTTGATTTCACCATTCTATATCTAAATTAGACTTAATAACACATTGTAGAATCTACATTTGTCATTTACAATGAAAAGTAAATTGGCAAGACATGGCCAAACTGGTAGAAATCCGAAATATGTTCTGCTAATCCTCAGATTGCCTTTAGTGAGTACATTAATGTATGCTCACTCCTTGAGTTCTCATTTGCAAACAGGCATCATCAGCAACTCCCAAGGCTTATGAAAAACAGGAATTCTTAGCCCACATCTCCTGAAACAGAATCCTTGGAAGTGAGGCCCAGGAATCCAGTTTCTCATGGATCATGGTTTGTGTCTCCTCTCACTCCATCTGCCTGCTACTGGGCACTGCCACCTTAACTGGGCAGACACTGTCTGCTGGGCATCCCTCCATCTTAGATGGGTGCTGCTCTGTTGAGAGGTGCCACAGCCCTTGTGGGCACTGACAGGCCCTCCCAGTTGAAAAGCAACAGCAAACAAGGCATTACTCACAAACAAAACTACACTGTCACAAAAGTGGAAATCTATCCAGTTTTGTAAAACACCTCAACTCTCCGCAAATGCAGCCCAAGCTTCTTCCTTAGCATTTGGAAGTCATCCTAGTGCTGGACCTGAGGCTAGGGAAGAGCCACATTTTGCCTAGATTTTGGAGGCAAATTCCTAAGTCCCAGAATGATCTAAGAGCTCCTAGAGAGAGACTTTAACTCTCCATCACTTATTCCCTTATCAATTTTCAAGAAAACGGAAGCTCCAGGAATCAGGCTATTCAGCACAACTAACCATCCAGAATTAGGTTCTGAAAGGTGAGATGTCCGGGACAGCAGAATTAAAGCTGTCTGAGCTCTGGCACTAGAGCCCAAGGCCTGGGTACTGGCTTCACCACTTCTCAGCCAGAGGGCCTCAAGCTCAGCCCAGCTTCTCTGAACCTCTATTTCTTCACTCATAAAATAAGCAAGTTGAGCTTCATGCCCTCAAATGTCTTTTGCAGATCTCAAATTCTGTAATTGAGCCTTGGGTAAGTGACTTTCTGGGTCTCAGGTTCTTCCCACATGAGAGAAGACGGGTAATTGATATTCTAGGATGGTGTGTTGACCAAGCCAAGTAGATCTGGGTTCAACTCATTCCTATACCACTTATGAGGTCTGAAAATTGGAGAAAAATTATTTCATTTCTCTGGCATCATTCATTCATCTATGATACAAATCAAAATAAAAATACCTTCTAAGTATGGCTGCTGGACAGATTAAATGAAGTTATCTCTATCATCTTCCTAGACTGGGTCTAGTGGCTAAAAAATAAATATTAGGGTCAATCCTTCACAAAAGATGCACACAAAGTATCCTATAAACATGGAGTGAGGTCCTCTCAGTAGGAAAACGAGCCAGATGGCCTCTGAGGCTTCCTCCATCCTCTAATTCTATGATCAGGACCCTGCAGCAGCTTTTTGACTTGATGTTTTAATTGCAACCTATGTTAGTACTTGCTTTTACATCTGCATGCATTGTAATTAAATAGATTGCAATTAACAGCGGGCAAAATTACCTTCACACTGTTTAAAAGAAGAAAACAAAACCGAGAAACTGATTGATCTCTGTAAGCTACCAATTTGGTTCTCATTTCCAGGTGGCATTCCTTAACATAATATTGTTAAATTGTGATGTAGTGAAGAAAGAACTGAAATTGCCCAGGGTGAGAGAGGGGACAGTCTTTCAAAAAAAGGATGCGAAAATGGTGAAGGATCTTCCTGCTCTGTTTAGAAGAAGATAGCTTAGGCATTCTGAGAAGCCCCAGATCTGCACAGAGTTCTGACAGACATTTAATAAATATTTGTTGATGTTGCTTAGCTCTCAGTACTTTGCCATGACCTCTAACTGATGTACCCAGGAGCAGGCTGCTTCTTTTTGTACTACCAGGTATAGTGATTCTCCTTCGATATGGAAAAATCAAGAAATTCAGATTTTATTTACTTTATCCTAGAATCAATGCACATGGAAAGTAGCAGTCCTAATCTGAGTCTCTGCAGTATGTACTGCTGGTGCTCAGAAACTGTTCCAACTGCTCAATTTGCTCTTACTAAGCACCCACATCTCTAGTAAACCCACTGGGAGGAAACTCAGTCCAAGAGAGCTGTTAGGATTACCAACTGTCCTGATTTGCCTGGGACTGCCAGCTTTTAGCACTAAGTTTCTCATTCTTGGGCTCTTCTCAGTCCCAGGAGACACAAGAAAGTTGATTGTTCCTTTGGGTCTAACCTGCTTGACGAGGTAACAAAGCCTCAACATGGTCTGAGTATAGGTGTTTCTAACTCAGTTTTATCATCTCCTGGCCCAGCCACCTCACTCTCTCCCCAACACACAAAGTCAGAATCTATTTGGGAACAATGAAAACAATGAAGAAAAATTAAGCGCACTGTTTCATTGTCAAGGTACAAGCAGCATCATTTAGGGGTTCTCTGGAAGTGTAACATTAGAAAGAGAGAAGAATTCTGCTGTTTATTGTCATAGGGTGGGGGATGGTGTCGCGACCAGAGAGTGTAGAAGGACAGCAGCAATGCCCACAAGGGCTGTAGCACCTCTCAAAGAGCAACTCCCATCTACGAGGGAGGGGCGCCCAGTAGACAGTTCCTGCCTGGTGAAGGTGGCCGTATCCAGCAGCAGGCAGACGTAGTGAGAGGAGACACAAACCATGATCCATGAGAAACTGACTGCAGCTCTGCATTAATATGTTTCAAGCAAAAACCAATAAGAAGTGTATTTTTTTAAAAAACTATTTTAGTTCACTTCTCATTATACCATGCAATGAAATATACAGCAATAAAAGGAGGAGGAGAAATTGCCTCTTGAGTACAAAAGTATGTTACCATTTTTCAGCTCAGAGTGATGAAATCCTGTTTTCAGCCAGCTGTTTTGTTAATTCTTGGGTGGGTTATATAATGCTTCAGGCTTTTTCACAGTTTTGACAATGTCTGCCCAGGGTTACTTTTCACTAATAAGATCAAATCTTAGAACATAAAGCCCAGAGAAGCCTCAAAGATCCAGTCTCCTTGCCTTAAGGCAGATTCTGTATTATGGTTACTGTTATTATTATTATTGATATTTAACAGATCATTATCTTATAAGCAACTTGGGCCCAAAAATCTTGGTGAAGTCCTTTGCTGAAAGTCACCCAGCTAATGTCGGGAGGAGAGATTAAAATGTAGGTTTGGGTGACAGAGGTTGTTGCTGTTTCTCAGTAATGGTGATTGCCTTTACCCATTACATTCTAAGTATGAAAACACTTCACACACACTCCTATATCTTATGGGAGCAGGTGTTTCCAGCATGCTCTTAAGTTGCTCAAGCCCAATCCTTCCCTGTTTCCCAGGGTGAAGGGCCTACAGCCCAATTCTCACTGTCAGTCCTTCCCTTGCCACCTTCCTATGTCCGGAATAAAAGTACAGTCTGATGTACTTAATTAGTACTTAGCTTTTGTTTTGGAGGGCTTTAACTATCTAGAAAAATAATCCCAGGACAAAGCAAGGGAAAATTTGTAAATGCGTGATGTAACAGAGCACAATCTTAAATACGCATTTGCTCTTACTAAGCTACTAATTTTGCAACCTTAGGAAAATACCTAATCCTCTGATCCTCTCTCTCCCTACTGTAAAATAATGGTGTCTAAGAAGTGGAGAAATATAATGCAGATAAAGATGGATGCCTGGAGAAAAGGAAGAAAAGGAGGAATAGAGAGAAGGAGGAGGGATAGACATATAGCTAGGAAAGTATCTAAGCTCTGAAAAACTTTGTAATTTTGAGTTGATCTCATGATAATTTCCAGGCCTTCTCCTGTAACCAGTTACAGAAATAAAAACTCTCTTCCTCCCCAGTTCGCCTGCATCTCCTTGCTGGGTGGCGAGAAATAGCAGCTCGATCCTCTTTGTCTGAGAACATTATGAATGGGAGAGAATATGGAGTTCTTTTAAATCCAGAGTTCTCATGTCATAGATCAGAAAGCTCAGGCTCTGAAGGGCAGTGTGACTTGTTCCAGGCTCACGTAGAGGCTCTCCACAGAAGGACAGCTGAGAACCAGCCCCATCACCAGGCTCCCAGCCCGGCTTGATGTCTGCTGCACAGCTCCTCTTTCTGCCACTGAAAACTTGGTGTTTGAACTAATTTTGAGCAATATCCAATACAAATAATATTTCCTCAGAAAGTAGTCCTTTCTGCTAGGCTAAGAATTTGTACTTAGGGAATGTATTACCATAACAAATTTTGACCTATAATAATAAAAGCTAAATAGTTGGTGTTTCTTCCTATTTCAAAAAAGAAACAATAGGAAGGAAGGAAGGAGAGGGAGGGAGGGAGGCAACGGAAAGGAAGAAAGGGAGGCAGGAGGGAGGGAGGAAAGAAGAAAAGAAGGAAGGAAGGAAGAGAAGAAGGAGGGAAGGAAGGAAGGAAGGAAGGAAGGGAGGGAGGGAGGGAGGGAGGGAAGAAAAGAGGGGAGGAAGGAAAAAGGGAAGATGAAAGCCCTAATACTTAAATAATTTCATTTAGCACCTTTTCAGCAAAGAATGGGTCAGAGGGCAAATACTGCAGAGTCCAGTGATTTACAAAAGTAGATGTTGACTGTTGTAGTGATCAAAAAGTCTTACCTCAGCTCAGAGGGTGAGGAGCAGAGGAGAAACATACATGAGCAGAGCCATAGGCCCGAGTTCCAAATTTCATTAAGCAATTGGAAAACACTGTTCTTTATGGTTAAAAAAGACAGAGATGGAACTTTATGCCTGCGATTGGCTTGACTCAAAGATAATTTTTCAATAGTCTAGGAATGCATGAAAGTGGCATATACTGGTTAAAAATAAAATAACAGTGAACAGTATCTGTATTAGTCCATTCCACACTGCTATAAAGAACTACTTGAGAGTGCGTAATTTAAGAAAAAAGAGGTTTAATTGACTCACAGTTCTGCCTGCTGTACAAGAGACATGACTGAGGAAGCCTCAGGAAATTCACAATCTGGTAGAAGGGTGAAGGGGAAGCAAGCACCTTCTTTGCTTGACCTAGTGGAGGGCGAATAGAGAGGGAGGAGGAGGGAGAGAGAGAGAGAGAGAGAGAGGGAGCATGAGCACTAAGGTGAAAGTGCTACCTACTTTTAAACAACCAAATCTTGTGAGAACTCATTCACTATCATGAGAACAGCAAGTGGGAAATCTGCCTCCAGAATCCAATCACCTCCCACCAGGTCCCTCTCCCAAAATTGGGAATTACAATTCAACATGAGATTCGGGTGGGGACACAGAGCCAAATCATATCACTATCTAAAACCTTGTGTAGTGCAGCAAAGTCATTTATGTCCCAGATTTTTAGAATGATCCCTTAGTGTCTTGGTATTTATGTGAAGAATTTTTTTTTAATCAGAACTTCTTATAGGACTATTTCCTGTAATACTTGCTAATGGAAAGTATTTTCATTGAGCATTCATAAACTTTTTTGCACAAAATAGAAGATCAAGAAATATTAATTCAATTTATTTTGATGGAATAAAGGGTACAAATATATAGTTCTCAGCCCCCTGAAAATGGAGTGATTAGAAGTAGTAGCCTCTTAAAAGTCAAATAATGTGTCCATAATGAAACCAGAAAAATTACTGGCCTACTAGCCTTTAAATAATTTTCAAGAGTTACATAATATTGTTCAACTTAGAAAATTAGAAAGCATAATGAGAAAAGTATCTGTCAGTTTTCTTATGTCCCAGCTAATATCTCAGTCTTCCAAGGGGCTACGTAATTTTTCTCATTCCTATGTAATTCTTTCCTTGTAATTCTATCTTTTGTCTTTCTTTGAAAGATTTTTTTTTCTGTAATAATCCTACCATGGTTAACAGATGTCATTCTACACAAAAACATCTCAGTCCTTAAAGTTATAGAAAGATCAGTATTCTGTCTTCTTGAGAAATGCTTTCTCCTAACCCACAGTATATTTCTGTTGTCATGCAAAACCCAGTCTGATCAATCTAAGGCAAACACATGGAAAAATACATCATAGATTTTCAGATGAATTTTTGCATTTTATCTAGAATTGACATAGGTAACAAATATAAGTGTTGATATTTTTATAAAGACCATGTTCACTATGAACTAGAAAGAAAAGAGTTCTAGAAAGGCATTAATCCATGATTTCATATCTAGGAATTATTTCCACATTTAGCAACTACTTCTCTCATACAAATATTTTACCAAATCATTGTCTAAAATTGTCTCTTTTTGTTCTACAAAGAAAAGTGGATTTTCACCTTAAAGTTGCTTGGTGGGAATTTGCCCCAACTCAGTTCTTATTCTTCTTTTCCTTTAATATTCTCTTCAGCTCTCTAACAGAACACTGGAAAAGGAAAAAAAATACTGTTTGAGCTAATAGCATTGAAAAAAATAGATGTAAAATGATTACTTAATATGGACAGTTCAAGTGAAAGAAGTGGAGACTCTTGCATTGCATTTTTGAACTGCTTTTCATTTCTCATTATACATAATCTCCTTCAATCAGCTTCGACCTTTGAAACTTTGTTCTCTAACACAGCTAAAATAAGATCTCTTCCCTTTTTTCTCTCCTTCTCTGTAGCTCTGTCAGATAAAGTCTCACTTTGGGTTGCTGTCCAAGAAGTTCTCAGTTAATTGCATGTAATTATGCTGTATCCTACTTTCAAATGCTAGAGGAATTTATTGTATCCTTGTAATACAATATTACAGAAAGCTTCAATTGTTGTAGCATCCCTGTGAGTGGCTCCCCTCCCTTCTGAGGGTTTTATAATACCAGATCACTTTGCTGAGTGGCAGTGATCTTTAAATATAAGGCAAGACATCAAGATAAATTAGTAATAGCAGCTACTGACAGTGTTCCCTTGGGCTCTGCTCAGTTCTTTGCCAAGGGGCCACATCACTAAGCCAGTGACACTTCTCTTTCAGACATTAAAGATAAATAAATGATCAGGTCAGTCAACTGGCAGCTGGCATGCTCATCCTATGCGGTAGGAAGATTTTTATTGTAATGCAAACTTCAAAAATTTTTTTAAAAGTCATCTGGAGCCAGAGTCTATTTTTTGAAATTTCTTGCATTCATAATGTTGTGCTACCTTTAGAGTAGTCTACTTTTATTTTAAGAGGTAGCCTTCTAGAAGACTGGAAAGTCACTTCAGTTAATTCAAACCTTACATAGCTGGAGACAGAACACTTGAGCATATCCTGATATTCATCACACTAAGCAAAGCAATCTCAGGTTATTTAGAAGAATTTTTATTTGTATCTGTATTTTTGGCTGAGAGGCAAAAAGAAATCTATCTTTGGGCACTTTAATTTTTTTAAAAACCTAGGCGAAAACTTAGTAATCAAAAATCATTCTGTCTGGCTTGTAGAATCATGAGTTCAGAAGAGACGTTATATCATACTCATCCCCAAAACTCATTAGTTTGTTGCTGAGACATTGTTATCCTTTTGGAAGTCAGGATTGTCAGTTCTGCATTTAGGAAGTCATTTAATTTCTCTAGGCAATTTCCTCCAGCCTGCAATTAGAGGACACTGCCAGTAGGTGGTGTTTTTAAGACTCTTAAAGTATGGTTCACAGGTATCAGAATCAACTGGGGAAAATCTTGCTAAAAATGCTGAGTCCTGCGCCTACATACCTACTGAATCTTAATCTCTGGAGGAAGAAAATGAGAATCTGCATTTTTGACGTGGCTCCAAAGGATTTTTTTTTTGCACTTTAAAGTTTTGGAACCACTTATTCAAACTTTATATTCCGTCACTGATATGGTTATCTGAGGCTCATATTAGCTTTCCTTTGGTTGCCCTTTTAAAGATCTATCTTCTAATTTTAAAAAGTAGAAAAATAAAACAGATAGTCCAAGAGAACATATCAAAATGTGAAAAACAAAATCCTCTGGACTTGCTCTCAATCTTGTACACAATCCAGCCTCTAGTTCCATCCCCTAAGGAACCTGCTCCTTTTTGATGTGGCGATCCAAAAGCTCGACAGGCCCCCATCAAATCCTGGCTTCATGATTATTGCTTTGCAACTCTTGAGAAGTGATATAATATGTATCAGTCTCAGTTTCCCATTTATAGAGTTAATAACAATACGTTGTTAATAGAATTAAATGAGACATTGTTTAGAAAGTTCTTATAGCTACTTTATATACCTACTCTTATTGTCACTGATAGTCCTCTCAACTTGCAGCTCAGAAGTCCTTTTTGCCAAAGGTCAACAGTCATTCTGCTGTCAACAGTTATTCAACAGTCAGTCCTTCTGTTGCCATAGACAGAACCTTTAACTTCTTGACCAAAAGAAGCTTAACTCTCATTAACCAACCCAGTCAAGGAGCAGGGAATAACTCATCCCTTTTGCAGGCTCTCTGCTATAATGCTGCTTTTGATGACTGGTTTGTCTTTTCCACTTGCTGCTGACTCATGCATGGTTGGTTACAGCAGTCAAATTAAATGCATTTCCACATCAGATCTACCTGCCTCTAAAGGTACTTCTCCAGAAGCTTATATATAATCATGGTACCAAAGAGCAGTATGAAGAACTTTATCACCTCTCCTCATTATCTCCATCAGTACCACCAAAGTCTCCCCAGATAAACACACAATAAAAGCAAAAACAATGTTCTTGTTTTCCCTGGAGAATTTTAAGATCTGTCCTGAAACCCTCCCTTTCTTTTCTTTCCTTTTTTTTGAGACAGAGTCTTATTCTGTTGCCCAGGCTGGAGTGCAGCGGTGCGATCTTAGCTCACTGCGACGTCTGCCTCCCAGGTTCAAGCAATTCTCTGCCTCAGCCTCCCGGGTGGCTGGGATTGCAGGCACCTAGCACCATGCCCAGCTAATTTTTGTATTTTTAGTAGAGATGGGGTTTCGCCCTCTTGACCAGGCTGGTCTTGAACTCGTGACCTTGTGATCTACCCACCTTGGCCTCCCAAAGTGCAGGGATTACAGGCGTGAGCCACCACACCCAGCCAAAATCCTCCCTTTCAACTGGAATCCCTCCTTCAAATTCCTCCTATGTAGACATTCTAGGGCCTCTTACAAAACATCTGCATTTTCTATTGATTGATATTTTATTAATAGAGAGGCTCCCTAGCATTAGAAAAAATATTTCTCCTGACAGAATCTTCATTTGCTAATTTGTAAAACAGGAATAATTCACTCATGTGTTCATTAAATTAATAGAGTACCACCACAGGCTAGGTACCAGGCAAGACACTGGGGAATGAAAGACAAGTCACATGCAGTAAGAGTATTCCTAGGAACTTGCATTTGGGGATGACAATACCAGCCTTATAGAAGTGTCTTAAAAATTAAATAGAGCAAACTATGTGAAAAATGTTACACACTCAGCCCAAAGTAGCAGCTTTTAAATGACAAAGATATATTTTGTTTTACTTTTCAAAAACGAAATATCTTTCAGAAGAACCTGTTCACTGGTATATACACCACAAACTCAGTGTTTTTTCAAACAATATTTGAAATGGTTTTAACCAAAACTGTAACACAAATTTCAAATCTCCAAACCCGGACCACACATTTCTAAAACTTCTGCCTCAGTATTTTAAGATTCAAACATTCCTACAAAAGGCCAGTGACTCTTACTAAACCTAGAAAACAAAATTCCGAAATGAAGAAAGTGAAGAAGACAGATTCTAGATGTATTTCGTTCTAGGGGCAGGTTACCATCTACACAGCTCAGTACTGACACCTGACTTTCAAAGCTCTGAGAATGCTTTGTGTCATTCTTGTTTCCTTTCTGCCCTATTGTCATGGGGCCATTGGAGAAATCAGGCTTTATGAGGTGACTCATTGGCTTCAAGTCATCCAGAACAATCACAGGCCTGGTATGGGCCGGCAGTACAGGAGAAGAAGGGAGGAACAAGGTTCTTTCTCCTCTTGGCAGAGTTGCTGGGGCTTGGCAGTCAGTTGTGTGACATCAGGCCTGGTCAAAGACCTAAGAGGGAATGGCGAGGAGTAAAGAAAGACACAAAGACACAACATAGAGAGAGCTTGGCCAGGCGGTCCAAAGAGCTGATGGTGTCAGTCTCTTCGGCCCCGACCTGTCTCAGAGTACTTTATTTTGTATGTTTACAAAGCACATAGCAGAGGGAGGGTGCAGTTACTTAGAACAGCCTGTGGTTATAATTCTCACACTTCAGTTAACATACCTCAGCTAACAA
This sequence comes from Sapajus apella, assembly GCF_009761245.1. Lineage (NCBI taxonomy): Eukaryota > Metazoa > Chordata > Mammalia > Primates > Cebidae > Sapajus > Sapajus apella. The sequence continues at coordinate 25,915,933 of NW_022436941.1, read as the reverse complement.
TTATCTTGCAGCAGGGTCAGTGAAAGCTGGTTATCTCTCTAGGTCCTTCTGCTGTTCTCCGAGACATACACATTCTCCTATTATGGTTTCACTTCTCTGGAGTTCACCCAAAGTTCACAGTAGCCTGGCTGCTGATCCCCCAGAGTGGGTGGGCTTCTCTGGCTCTCTACAATCAAGTAAACTATTTAACTTTCCAATCATCACTTTTATCATCTCTGAAGTGAAAGCAGTCATTGTATTTTCCTCAAGCCATTGATAGGAGGACAGGATGGGGCTGAACACCTATCTGTCACACACCTGCTTATTTAGGTGTCTCATACAGACCTCACAGGCATAACTGTCATCTTTGTAGCGATGTTCCCTATAATAATCCCCTAACAACAACATCATCATCACCATACCATCATTGTCATTTACATGCTGCATACTGGAGACTCACTGAGCATCTTCTGAGCAGGGAGGAGACCCAACCAAAAAAGAAAGAGAACTAAGCCTGAGACTTTCCTTTTCCCACAAATCATCCTCACCATCTACTCAGAAGGTAAAGACAGTTAACCACTAAGCAAAACAGAAGTCAGACAAATAAATATTTAAAGATGATATGGCCTTATTTTTGTCAAGTATTTTTCTTTGGGTTTATGGGTACAATCTGGGTTTGGGAATAAAGCCACATAATTTGAAAGTTCCCTTGCCTCTTTTTTTTTGTTTCTTTCTTCATTGTATCATAGATGGTAGATACAAAAGAAAGACACTTAGAAGGAGCCAGCTGTGTGTCTGCCATCAGCCTGAAAGCTGGGATTGTAGAACCCAAGTTGCAGACAAAGTACAGTGTGCGATCAAGGGAATGTCTTGTCTCTTTGATCTGAGTGCAAGGCAGAGGAGTTCCACCAGAGAAAAAGGTGGAGCTCAGGGGCTTGCCTTGAATAGGCAAAAAAATCAGATGAATAGCTGAAGGTAACTAACCTTGGCAGAAGACTTGGTACAAAAAGGCCTTTATCACAGCATGGCTAAATGCACCACATAGAAGGCCTGCCTCTTTATAAAGAGACAAGCTCAGATGATATGCATGATTCTGGCAACTGCCACAGAGAGAAAGAATGTTTGTCCTTAAGCCGAAATTTGAAACAAATGTTCACTCTTTTCTCTAAGGCACACTCAGGAAAGATATAGTGATCTTTCTTTCTATGTATGAGAAAAAGGAAGCATACAAGCAGTATGATGTTTGTCCCAAGCCCACATAACAGTCAGTATCAGGAAGACAATAAAAATGTATGTGCCTCTGGCTCCCAGAATATTGGAATGTTTGGAAAATAACAAGGTGAAGCTTGCCACCTATTTCACTTCTGTGAGTTAACAATAGAAAATACAAGATTGTGACATAGACTCCATTCTAATAATACAAACACCAACTCTATATTTTATGCTTGTATAAAAATTAAACATTAAATTAAATATTTAAATTCCCTCTATGGATTGCCATGTGAATAATATATTTAAAGGTGCTAATTCATGAGGTAAGCCTAATAATTACCTAGTAATTAATATTACAAATTGTTGTTTATTTTATGATCAGATGATTCTTCTAGTGGCCATCTTGGCTATTTTGTGAATATCTTTAAAAAAAACAAATAGTTTTATTAACCCACTTATTGTCATTTAATTACTCATAATAAAGAATCACTGAGTATTTAAGCATGTACCAGAAAATGGAATGGATACAAACTACCCTCACTTGGCTCTGAAATTTCTTGAAATTGAAATGTCTTCAAAGTTACTCTTAAATTGTACAATTGAAGAATCTAAAAATTTTACAATTTCTATGGAGCTCCAAATGGCTAGCACTGATTTCCAGTGGTAATGTAACTTGGCTTTGAGATGAGAAAGAATCTCACAGTCATGGCTATCAGAGAAAATGAAGAACCTAAAACACTCTTCAAAGGTTTTGAATTTTGACTGCAGCAGCTGGTAGCCATCAAGAATTACAAAGGGAGGTCAACTGGCAGTGTCCTCAACTAACAAAACACAGAAGAGGAGAATTCCAACATTTTAACAATTATCTAAGAGCTGATTTAATCCTAAAGGAAAATGCAAGTCCTGTCTTTGGCTCGAAATCAATGTGCTTGCCATACCTTTGAGATCCCTGATGACAACCAAGAAGTCCCACAGGGTGATTCCACACAATTATAAAGTCAATGCATCAGAAAGCCACTTTCCTTCCTAGGCGCTGAGTCTACTCAAAGACATTATGAAGTTAAAAAAAAAGGGGGGGTGGAGCTGAAAGACCATAGTAATAGAAAATAAAATGCTGGTCTCCAGGGGTGGAAAGAGGGAGAAATGGGGAGTTTAAGGAATATAGATTTTCCATTTTGCAAGATGAAGTTCTGGAGGTTGGTGACAGCATGACAATGTGAATATATTTAACACTATTGAACTGTACACTTTAAAAAAAGGTTACAATGGTAAATTTTATGTTCTGTGTATTTTACCACACTTAGAATTTATTTTTGATTGGCTAACTGAGAAAGTCTTAATTCTGTGTGAAGTTCAGGAACTACTTTCAGAAGTTTGTTTATATCTTTTTCAAAAATGTCTAGAGATGTTCAATTGGGCAAAAGTTTTGAGCATTTTCTAGAAACAAATTCTCTAAGCTTGTAACCAAGTTTCTCCTCTATCATTTTTATATCCTCCAGAGAAAGTCACCTGGCCTAAAGAATTACCCTCAAAATCTTTTTTAAGATTGCATTTCCTTTTACAATGCAACTCTGCATAAAATTTCTCATCTTTACCTTTATAACTCTTCTGTGATGGGAAGACAAAGTATGCCCTTTTTAAGCTCTCTATAGATATTAGTTTATTCTCATAAGAAGCCTATGAAATGGATCTTAGTAAAGGTGATTAAAACTGAGGCACATTGGAGTTAAGGAACTTACTAACGTCTTCGAGTTAGAAAAACGTGGCACCAGAATTCAAACCTACAAGTCTGACCAACATGTGCTCTGTGTCTGTTACACTACACCACTGCTGATGAAAGAAAATGGGAAAGCCACATAGAAAATAATTTCAGAGACCTCACAGTTATACTAGTCCATACTTTTCAGAAAACAAAACAGAAAATGAAAAACAACCTTAACTTCTCGTAGTGATGAAAAAGAAAACTGATGAAGCTCTCACTCTAAATGCAGGAACATCATCTCTTCCATTCTCTTGCTGCTTTTATGAGCTTACATATCGTCTCGCTCCATAGTTTAATTTCAGGAATGTTTTACATCTATCCATTTTATGGGGGTTAACTTAAACCAGATAATATAAACCACAAGTGTATATAACTGCATGCACATAAACCTCCATACTCCACAATGCACCAAAAGCAACATATTAAATGGTAACGCCCTTGTCAAATCCTCCCCACACCATGTAAACTCCCACTTATTCCTTGCAATACTTTATGATTATATGACATTTGGCCATCTGATATATGAAACTGGTAAGCATTCCAGTGTCAATTTGGATACTATATAGGAAAAATACTAATTGATCCTTAATTTGTTCAATATATAACATATGCTGAATATCATAAAAAGTGATACAAAACAACACAAAAGCAAAATGCACAGTAATGCTGAATAAAATATAATTGGCACCAATTGAAATGCAGAGTGAGCTTGAAAGAAAATAAGAAAATTTCAGGAGCAAAAGGGATGAGAGTTCTGGAAACCAGGAATGGCAGCTACAGTTAACTTGTGTGTATTTGCCAGTCTTGGTAAAAAAAAAGGAGCCTTGCCAACTGGTTCAACATACACAAATCAATAAATGTAATCCATCACATAAACAGAACCAAAAACAAAAACCACATGATCATCTCAAAAGATTCAGAAAAGGCCTTCAACAAAATTCAACAGCCCTTTATGCTAAAAATTCTCAATAAACTGGGTATTGATAAACGTATCTCAAAATAATAAGAGCTATTTATTACAAACCCACAGCCAATATCATAATGAGTAACAATTCTATTTTAAATAAAAATGGCAAACTGAACTCCATCAAATTAAGAACTTTGCTCTTTGAATAACACTATAAAGAGAATAAAAAGGCAAGTTATAAACTGAGAAAATATTGGAAAATTACATATCTGATAAAGTATTTGTATTCAAAATACAAAAAAAAAAAACAAAACTCATTAAGAATACAAATAACCTAATTTTTAAATGAACAATTAATTTAAACAAACATACCACCAAATAAAATATACAGATGAAAAATAATCACCTGAGAATAAACTTGACATAATTAGTAATTAGAAAAATGTGAATTCAAGCTACAATTTGGTATCACAATATACATATTAGAATTTCTAAAATTAAAAAGACCGACCATACCAAGTGCTGGTGAGTGAACTCTCATACACTGCTAGTGGGGATGTTAAATGATGCAGTTACTTTCAACAACAGTTTGACAATTTCTTAGCAGTTAAACATACAGCTATCATATGATCTTCTCATTTACCACTATGTATTTACCCATGAAAAATGAAAAAAGTGCATGTCCATATGAAGACTTGTACATAAATATTTATAGTTATAGTTTCATTTGTAATAGCCAAAAACTACAAATACACAAAAGTCTGTCAAGAGGTGAATGGACAAGCAAACTGCAGTATAACCATACAAGAGAATAAATGAACTATTGACACACACAACATGGATAAGTCTCAGAATAATTATGCTGATGAAAAAAGTCAGAAAAAAAGAGTTCATACTGTAGCATTCCATGTACATAAAAATCTAGAACATGCAAATTAATCTATAATGACAGAAATGGATCAGTGATGGTCACGTGCAGGGATCACAATGAGGAAACTTTGTGGGGTGAATATTATCTTTATAAATGGATTTTTTTTTTTTTTTTTTGAGACGGAGTTTTGCTCTTGTTGCCCACGCTGGAGTGCAATGGCGTGATCTCGGCTCACTGCAACCTCCGCCTCCTGGGTTCAGGCAATTCTCCTGCCTCAGCCTCCTGAGTAGCTGGGATTACAGGCACGCGCCACCATGCCCAGCTGATTTTTTTGTATTTTTAGTAGAGACGAGGTTTCACCATGTTGACCAGGATGGTCTCGATCTCTTGACCTCGTGATCCACCCGCCTCGGCCTCCCAAAGTGCTGGGATTATAGGCGTGAGCCACCGCGCCCGGCCCATAAATGGATATTTTTTAACATGATAGCAAGACTCTACATTCTTTGCCCTAAACCCTTGCTTCTTTTGTTGTTGTCGTCCTTTCCTCCCTCTTTTTTTTCTACTTCTCTCCCTTCCTTTCAAACATTGACTAACCAACAAATCACAAGGATTTCAAAAGTAGCTTTCATAAGAACTGTTCTGACAGTTACCAGGATGAAACTAAACCAATGATCCTAAGCAAGAATGATAAAAAAACAGAACAATCTTCAATCATTCCAACTGTGATATTCACACAGTTAAAAACTAAAACATTAATCTGAACCATAGCACAAGGGCATATATGCCTCTCTTCCTCACCTTATAAAACTGCAATTCTGCTTCAACTGGGTTACCTGGTTTTCAGATTAATAGACTTAAAATATATGTACATAAAACATAAAAGCTACCTCAATTTAAGTCACTTAAACATTTAACATCATGATTATGGTGATGGAATAAACATATATCAAAAATGTCAAATTATATAGATTACATATGTATGATTCATTGTATGTCAAATATACTTTAATAAAGCTTAGAAAAAAGAAAACCTAGCCCTACTAAATGGAAGGAAATGAGATAGAATCATCCAAATCTGAGAGTGGCAAGCTGACAAATGCTGGAAGCCACCAAAAAATTCCAGAAATCTTTTCCTGGGTTCACATCCTGTTATTTTCTCCAGGTTATCAGTTCTACACCAGAAACACTTCCATTCCCTCTTGGATAGTTTTTACCAAAGTGAAAACACATCTACAAAGGTAACATAGAGCTAGAGTGTTCATCATTTTTGGCTTCATCAGCCTTTACTTAGTCAGCTTTGTTTAGTCTTCTCAAGGCTTGTAAGAACTGCCATCTTGTCACCACACTGAAAAAGCAAGACTTTATTAATAGAATTTCTATATAAAATCATGTTGCTACTTTTTTTATTGCATTTTAGGTTTTCAGGCACATGTGAAGAACATGCAAGATTGTTTCATAGGTACACACGTGACAGTGTGATTTGCTGCCTTCCTCCCCATCACATACATCTGGCATCTCTCCCCTTGCTATCTCTCCCCAACTCCCCACCCCCCATCATCCCTCCCCTATTCCCCCCAACTGACCCCAGTGTGTAGTGCTCCCCTCCCTGTGTCCATGCGTTCTCATTGTTCAACACCCACCTATGAGTGAGAACATGCGGTGTTTGATCTTCTGCTCTTCTGTCCGTTTGCTGAGAATGATGGTTTCCAGGTTCATCCATGTCCCTACAAAGGATACAAACTCATCGTTTTTGATGGCTGCATAGTATTCCATGGTGTATATATGCCACATTTTCCCTGTCCAGTCGATCATCGATGGGCATTTGGTTTGGTTCTAGGTCTTTGCTATTGTAAACAGTGCTGCAATGAACATTCGTGTGCACGTGTCCTTATAGTAGAATGATTTATAATCCTTTGGATATATACCCAGTAATGGGATTGCTGGGTCAAATGGAATTTCTATTTCTAGGTCCTTGAGGAATCGCCACACTGTCTTCCACAATGGTTGAACTAATTTACACTCCCACCAACAGTGTAAAAGTGTTCCTATTTCTCCACATCCTCTCCAGCATCTGTTGTCTCTAGATTTTTTAATGATCGCCATTCTAACTGGCGTGAGATGGTATCTCAATGTAGTTTTGATTTGCATTTCTCTGATGACCAGTGATGATGAGCATTTTTTTATATGTTTGTTGGCCTCATGTATGTCTTCTTTTGTAAAGTAGCTAGGTATTGACGGAACGTATCTCAAAATAATAAAAGCTATTTACAACAAACCAACAGTCAATATCATACTGAATGGGCAAAAACTGGAAGCATTCGCCTTGAAATCTGGCACTAGACAAGGATGCCTCTCTCACCGCTCCTATTCAATATAGTACTGGGAATTCTAGCCAGATCAATCAGGCGACAAAAAGAAATAAAGCGTATTCAAATAGGAAAGGAGGAAGTCAAATTGTCTCTATTTGCAGATGACATGATTGTATATCTACAAGACCCCATCGTCTCAGCCCAAAATCTCCTGAAACTGATAAGCAACTTCAGCAAAGTCTCAGGATACAAAATCAGTGTGCAAAAAATCACAAGCATTCCTATGCACCAATAACAGACTTAAAGAGAGCCAAATCAAGAACGAACTGCCATTCACAATTGCCACAAAGAGAATAAAATACTTAGGAATACAACTAACAAGGAACGTAAAGGGCCTCTTCAAGGAGAACTACAAGCCACTGCTCAACAAAATAAGAGAGGACACAAACAGATGGAGAAACATTCCATGTTCATGGTTGGGAAGAATAGATATCGTGAAAATGGCCATACTGCCCAAAGTAATTTACAGATTCAACGCGATCACTACATTTTAAACAGCAAATTTACCACAGACCTATAAAAACAAGGTAAGCAAAGGCATGGACATATGCTCTTAACCTTGTCTTGATGGTTTGACCTATAGTTTCTCATTTGACAAATACAAATACCAAAGTGCACTGCTTTGCCTTTGGGGAAAAACAAATCAAACAAGTCTCCCAATTGTCTGTAACACATGAGTCTTTGTGTAACATTGAGACCCAGAGAAAGAGAACAAAAGGGAGCGGCAGGATTTGCCTTCCTCCCCCTAATGCAATGCTTTTTTGTACTTTCCCCAACCATAAGCAGAGTAATTAACTTGCAACCAGCCAAGTGGCCCATAGTTAAAGTCCATTAACACTGTTTTCTATGGGAGAGGGAGGCCCCAACAGCGTACTTTCAAGATACGTTGTTAAATTACCAGGAAAAAAAAATCAACAGAGAGGGTGTCCTTTTCTTTTTTAGACTGGCCACTTGAGGTTGTTCCCAGCTGTGTTAGTCAGTTTTTGCACTGCTATAAAGGAGTATCTGAGGTTGGATATTTTATTTAAAAAAATAGGTTTAACTGGCTCACAGTTCTGTAGATTGTACAAGAAGAATGTTCACAGCACCTGCTTGGCTTATGGTGGGACCTCAAAGAGCTTTTACTCATGACAAAGGGGGAGCATACATGTCACATGGCAAGAGCAAATAAGAGAAAGAGAGAAGGGAGATGTCACACATTTTTAAACAACCAGATCTTAAGTAAACTCAGAGCAAGAACTCACTCATTACCATGAAATGGCACTAAGCAATTCATGAGGGATCCCCACTTTCATGATCCAGTACCTCCACTAGGCCCCACCTTTAACATCGGAGGTTACATTTCAACATGAGATTTGGAGGGGACCAAAATCCAAACCATACACCCAGCTACAACACTGGGGAAGCCTGAGTGGTGCATGAGACCTCTGCTGACTTGGAGAAATAAGTGGATGGCAGCCCTTTCCTCTGGGTTCCAGAGAAAAGAATTGCCATTTAAAATAGGGCTAATGCACACGGGAATCACCAATATAAATTTGTAGAATGACTGAAGCCTTAATACCCATCTAAACAATCAACCTGTTCTTTGATGTTTTTGCCGTATCCTGGTCCTATGAGGATAGTGTAGTCACAACATTAGCCTGCGGAAATTGCATTTACAATAAGTCTAAATAAATTTCAGAGGCTTTAATGCTGCAAAAATCAGCCAACCATCTTACTCACTGCAATGCCCTCTAGCCACTTCCATCCTTGGGAAATGAGTTCTAAGTCTTCCCAGGAAAGAAAAGAAGATTAAATAGAACATAACCACAAATAGAATTCACAACTTCTAAAATAAGGCACCTGATTTCATACTATGAAAAGAAAAATGCAAGTTGCAACACAAGCTTTCTGAAACTCCCGGAGACAACATCAGGCTAATTATAATTATGATTTGTTCTTGTGTCCTTTCATCCACAGGAGGGATGAGAATACAATATTCATCCATTCTCACACTGCTATAAATAACTGTTTGAGACTGCGTAATTTATAAAGGAAACAGGTTTAATTGACTCACAGTCCTGCATAGCTAGGGAGGCCTCAGGAAACTTATAATTCTGGTGGAAGGGGAAGCAAACATGTCCTTTTTCAGATGATGGAAGGAAGGAGAAGTGCCAAGCAGAGGAAAAAACCCCTTATAAAACCATCAGATATGAGCACTTACTCACTATCATAAGAACAGCACATGGGGATAACTGCCCATGATTCAATTACCTCCCACTGGGTCCCTCCCACAACATGTGGAGATTATGGAAACTACAATTTAAAATGAGATTTGGCTGGGGACATAGCCAAACCATATCATTCTGCCAATAGCCCTTCCCAAATCTCATGTCCTCACTTTTCAAAACACAATTATGCCTTCACAAAGGTCCCCCAAATTCTTAACTCATTCCAGCATTAACCCAAAAGTCTAAGCCTAAAGTCTTGCCTCAGACAAGGCAAGTTTCTTCCACCTGTGAGCCTGTAAAATCAAAAGCAAGTTAGTGACTTCCAAAATACAATAAAGGTATAGGCATTGGGTAAATACACCCATTCCAAATGAGAAAAATTGAACAAAGCAAAGGGGCTACAGGCCCCATGCAACTCCAAAATCCATCAAAGAAGTCACATTTTAAAGCCCCCAAATGAACTCCTTTGACTCCATGAATCACATCCAAAAAACACTGATGCAAGAGGTGGGCTCCCATGGCACTGAGCAATTCCATCCCCATGGCTTTTCAGAGTACAGCTCCCTCCTGGCTGATTTCCTGGGCTGATGTTGAGTGTCTCTGGCTTCTATAGGTGCACAGTACAAGCTGTCAGTGGATCTTCCATTCTGGGGTCTGGAGGATGGTGGTTCTCTTCTCACAGCTCCACTAGGCAGTGCCCCAGTGGAGACTCTGTGTGGGGCTCTCATCCCACATTTCCCTTCTACAATGCCCTAGCAGAGGTTCTCTAAGGGCTTCATCCCTGCAGCAAGCTTCTGCCTGGACATCCAGGCATTGCCATGTATCCTCTGAAATCTAAGTGGAGGTTCCTAACCTCCATTCTTGACTTTTGTGCACCCACAGGACCAACACCACGTGTTAGCCACCAAGACTTTGAGATTGTACCCTCTGAAGCAATGGCCCAAGCTGTACCTTGTTTAGAGCTGAAGCAGTTGGGACTCAGGGCACCATGACCAGAGGCCACATAGAACAGGATGTCCCTCGACCAAGCTCATAAAACCATTTTTTCCTCCTAAGTCTCCAGGCCTGTGTTGGGAGGGGCTGCCATGAAGGTCTCTAACATGCCCTGGAGACATTTTCCCCATTGTCTTTAACATTCAGCTTCTTGTTAATTACATAATTTTCTGCAGTGGACTTGAATTTCTCCTCAGAAAAAGAGTTTTTTTCTTTTCTATCACATCCTTAGGCTGCAAATTTTTCTGAAATTTTATGCTCTGCTTACCTTTTAAACATAAGTTTCAATTCCAAACTACACCCAAGTTACATTTCCAATGCTCTGCTGCTTAGAAATTTCTTCCACCAGATACCCCAAATCATCTCAAGTTCAAAGTTTCACAAATCTCTAGGGCAGGGGCAAAATGTTGCCTGCCTCTTTGCTAAAACATAGGAAGAGACACCTTTATTCCAGTTCCCAACACATTCCTCATCTCCTTCTGAGATCACGTCAGCCTGAACTTCATTGTCCATATCACTATCAACATTTTGGTCAAGGCCATTCAACAAGTCTCTAGGAAGTTCCAAACTTTCCCATATCTTCCTGTCTTCTTCTGAGCCCTCCAAACTGTTCCAACATTTGCCTGTTACTCATTCCCCAAGCCTTTTCTACATTTTCAGTTACCTTTACAGCAGTGCCTCACTCCAATCCAGGTACCAATTTACTGTATTAGTCCATTCTCTTGCTGCTATAAAGAACTGCCCAAAACTGGGTAATTTATAAAGGAAAGAGGTTTACTTGACTCACAGTTCCTCATTGCTAAGGAGATCTCAGGAAACTTAAAACCATGGCAGAAAGGGAAGAAAATATGTCTTTCTTTACATAATGGCAGTAGGGAGAAGTGCCAAGCAAAGAGGGCAAAACTCTTTATAAAACCATATCTCATGAAAACAGCCGCATGGAGGTAACCACTTCCATGATTCAGCTACCTCCCACCAGGTCCTTCTCATGATATGTGAGGATTATGGGAACTACAATTCAAGATGAGATTTGGGTAGGGACACAGCCAAACCATATCAGATACTAATTGTTAAATGGAAGTTCTGGTCTGGAGGTCCATCATACATGGACACCCTTAAGTTAGTTGACTTGTGAGAAATAAAATCTCACAAACACATTACTTCCTGTTCATATCTTTTAGTTTGTATACAAGATGTTAAGGTCTGAATTTGCATTTGAGATGTTAATAAAATATTCCTTGTAATTGCTAAAAATGACTTTTAGCCATACCATTTTATACTCAATTTTATCAAGACTCACAAAACAGTCATGGGATTAAAAGAAAGCATAACTTAAAAGGATTTTAAAAACATTCCTCAGAGTCCCATATTTAATTATATACTTTAGCCAAAGTCTATGGAGCACCATACAGAGAATATACAGAGGGAATATACAAAGGCCAAGGCATGTCATCCTGCAAGGATCCTGCAATTTCTGATTGTTTAAGAAATTTTAGGCCCTTTTTACACCAATAATTACCTACACAAAAGGAAATCAAGAAAATAATCTCATTTATAATAGCATTAAAAATAATAAAAGACCTAGGAATAAATTTAACCGAGAAGGTAAAAGATCTACACATTATAAAAATTGATGAAAGAATCTAAAGAGGACACAAATAAAAAATAGCCTGTGTTCTTAAATTAAAAGAATTCATACAGTTAAAATGTCCCATAATATTCAAATTTATATACAGATTTGATGCAATCTCTATTAAAATTAAATATCTTTTTCTCAGAAATAAAAAAATATAAAATTTGTATAGAATGGCAAAAACAAACAAACAAAAATCTCCAAATAGCCACAGCAATCCTGAGGGGTAAATAAAAACAAAGTTGGAGGAATCACACTGCTTGATTCCAGATTATATCACAAAACTGTAGTAACCAAAACAGTGTGGTACTGGCATTAAAATTAGACACATCGACCAATGGAACAGAATAGAGGGTCCAGAAATAAATCTACACATTTACAGTAAATTGACATTTGACAAAGGTGTCAAGAACACACAATGAGGAAAGAATAGTCTTTTCAATGAATTATGTTGAAAAAACTGTATGTCCACATATAAAGAAAAAAATTGGAGCTTTATTTCACACCAAACACCAAAGTCAACTCAGAATGGATACAATAGTTAACATAAAACCTGAAATCCTAAAACCCCTAAAATAAAACACATGAGAAAATCTCCATTCCCTTGTTCTTGGCAAAGATTTTTGGTTTAGGAACCCAGAGGCACAGGCAACAACAACAAAAATAAACAGGATTACATCAAACTAAAATCTTTAGCACATCAAAGGAAACAATTAACAAAATGAAAAGGCAACCTGCAGAATGGGAAAAATATTTGCAAACCAAACATATGATAAGGCATTAACATCTAAGATGTATCAGGAACTCACAGAGCTCAATAGCAATAATAATAATAACCTAATTTAAAAATAGACAAAGGATCTGAATAGACATTAATTTGAAGAATATATAAAAAATAGTTAATAGGCATTTAGAAAGTGTTCAGCATTATTAATCATAAGAAAAAGGCAAATCGAAATCACAATGTGGTACCACCTCACTCCAGTTAGAATAGCTATATACCATCAAAAACAAGAAACAACAAATGCTGATGTATGGTTAAAAGGGAATCCTTGTACATTGTTGGTGGAAATGTACATTGCTATAGCCATTATAGGAAACAGTGTGGAAGTTCCTCAAAAATAGTACTACTATATATGACTAAGCAATCCCTCCCTATATACCCAAAGAAAATACAATCAGCACCTCATAGAGATACCTGTATATCCATGCTCATTGCAGCATTACTCACAATAGCCCAGATATAAAAACAACCTAACTGGCTATCAATAGATGATTAGATGAAGAAATTGTAACAGATCTATCTATCTATCTATCTATCTATCTATCTATCTATAGTGTATGTATGTATAAATACACATACTTAAAATTTGTATTTGCCCCTTCTACATCTATCTATCCATCTATATACACAAACAATAAAATATTATTCAGCCTTTAAAAAGAAGGATGTCTGGTCATTTGTAACATAGATAAACCTGAAGGACGTTATGCTAATTGAAATAAAGCAGACACAGAAAGAAAAATACTTCACGACCTCACTTATATGTGGCATCTTAAGAAAAAAAAAGATTCATCTAATATATAGAAACAGAAAGTAGAACAGTGGTTACCAGGGGTTTTGTACCCTTTCATCTGTCTCCTGTTAACAGGATAATGGGCACAAAGTTGCAATTTTGTAGGATGAATAAATACAGAGATCTAATATATAGTATGAGAGCTATAGTTAATAATGTAATATTATTATGTTATTAGAAATGTGCTGAGAAAGGAGATGTCATGTGCTCTCACACACACACAAAAAGAGTAACTATGAGAGATGATGAATTTGTTAATTGGCTGGACTGTGACATTTATGTACGTATACATCAAAATATTATGTACACCTTAGTTATGTGTAAAATAAAAATAAAATGTTAAAAAGTACAAAACGTCTGAGAGGGAAAGATGGCCAACTAGACAGAGACAAGTAGAATAGCTCTCACTGAGGGACTGAGATGACTGGCAGATCTTCAGGCTGAAGGCTCTGAGAGAGGATGAGGGGAAGACACAGAAGCTATGTAAAAAGGGCAGCAAGCTAAGAACCCTGCATAGGTACTTCACACTGGGACTCAACTTTGAACCACAACAGCTTTGAGAGCACGAGTCAGTTGAACTGGCAAGGAGCAACCCATTCTAGGATGGGCCTCTGATACCCCAGCAGAAGGGAACACTTTGACCACTATAGAAACCTGAGGCAACAGTGAGGGCTGCTTAGAGAAGTACTGGGTCAGCAAGCCAGCTGAAGCGAAGCCCAGAGGTTTTGGTACAGAAGCATCTGCTGTGGAGCATGGCCAGAGATAGCCATCTCCCTAGGCTCGACTTGCTCCCATAAGAGAGTTTGGTCCTAGGGAAACTGACAAACCTGATGTCTGCAGGATGGTCTTGCACATCAGATGGGGTTGGTGTGACATAGCACCCTTTGGACTTCTGGCCTCTCCTGGGGACCCAGCCTGGTCATGCCTGCTTACAGGGCAGTCTTGAGTGTGCTGGGTCCCACACCATAGCCTCTGTTCCAGCAGACTGTGCCTGACAGATGGAGAGCTCCAGCCATCCAGCCCCTATGGTCACACATCAGCCTGCATGCTTCTTCCCCATACTGCAGCTTCCCCCAGGCCCACAGCAACTCCCCACATCACTTTGCTGATGCATGTTTACAAGGGTGAGTTTTGTTTTACTTGCCCTGCCGGCATCTGGGAGTACAGACCACCTCCTTTTCCCCCCACCAACTACCATTGCAGATGGAACATTAGCAGCCACAAAGCCAGCAAACCCTGGCCCCACAAGTCCCCCACCCTTGCACTAACACTGCCAGAAAGCAGTGGATCCTCCCATACCCTGAGTGATCACTCCTGCTTGTGGGGCACAGAGAGGGCACCAAGACTAGTGCTGGCCAGCAACCTGCCCCCAAGCAACACCAGCTCCATTGCAACTGTTCACACAGTCTCCCGTAATCCCTAGCTGTGCTGCCTCTGTTACTTTGGTGAATGCCCACAGGAAGGCAGGCAACCCTGCATCTGCTAGCACTCTGATGCAGCTGCCATACCTTCTTGCCCCCTGCCCCAGTGTACTGGAATCCAAACCTCAGGGAGGCAAAGAACAAAGTTAGGGCCCAATACAAGCTCCCCAGTTACAGCATGCAGTCCAGCAGTTGGGAGCTAAGCAATGGCTCCCTAAAGTCTCCCAGAAACAAATCCAGTCAGTTCAATCCATTCATACCACAATCAAACTCTCAAGGTCATAAAATAGGATTTAAAAAAATCCAAAAGTCAGAAATCTCAAAAATTGAAGGTAAATAAGCCACAAAGAAGAGAAATAATCTGCACAAGAATACTGAAAACTCAAAAACCCAGAGTGTCTTCTTTCCTCCAAATGACTGCACCACCTCTCCAGCAAGGATTCAGTATCAGATTTAGACAACTGAAATAACAGAAATTGAATTCAGAATATGGATAGAAACAAAGATTACTGAGCCACACGAGTTTATTAAAATCCAATGCAAGGAATCTAAAAATCATTATAAAACAATGCAAGAACTGATAGACAAAATATCCAGTAGAGAGAAAATCATAACTGACCTGATAGGGATGAAAAACACACTACAAGGATTTCATAATGCAATCACTAATGTTAACAGCAGAATAAACCAACCAGTTAAAGACTCTCAGAGCTTGAAGACTGGCTTTCTAAAATAATACAGACAGACAAGAATAAAGAAAAAAATATGAAAAAGAATAAACGAAACCTCCAAGAAATATGAGATTATGTAGAGGCCAAATCTATGACTCTTGAGTGTCCCTGAAGGACATAATGAGAATGAAACCAATATGAAAAACATATTTTAGGATATCATCCATGGCAACTTCTCCAACCTAGCTAGACAGGCCAACATTCCATTTCAGGAAATGCAGAGAACCCCAATAAAATACTTCACAAGAAAATCATCCCCAGGACACATATTCATCAGATTCTCCAAAGTCAAAATAAAAGAAAAATGTTAAAGGCAGCTAGAGAGAAAGGTCACCTATAAAAGGAAGCTTATCAGACTAACAGATTGCCTCTCAGCTGAAAGCCTACAAGCCAGAAGATACTGGGGGTCAATATTTAACATTTTTAAAGATAGGAAATTCCAACCTAGAACTTAATATCTGGCAAAACTAAGTTTCATAAGCAAAGGAGAAACAGGATCCTTCTTAGAAAAGCAAATGCTGAGGGAATTTGTTGCCACTAGACCTGCCTTACAAGATCTCCTGAAGGGAGCACTAAATATGAAAAAGAAAAGTCATTACCAACCACAACAGCCAAAAACACATTGAAGCACACAGAACAGTGATAATATAAGGAAATCACATAAAAAAAATCTATGAAATAAGCTAACATTATAATGACGGATCAAATTTACATATATCATAAATATAAATGAGCTAAATGTTTCAATTAGAAGGCACAAAGTAGGCCGGGCGCAGTGGCTCACGCCTGTAATCCCAGCACTTTGGGAGGCCAAGGCGGGTGGATCACGAGGTCAAGAGATCGAGACCATCCTGGTCAACATGGTGAAACCCCATCTCTACTAAAAATACAAAAAATTAGCTGGGCATGGTGGTGCATGCCTGTAATTCCAGCTACTTAGGAGGCTGAGGCAGGAGAATTGCCTGAACCCAGGAGGCGGAGGTTGCAGTGAGTCGAGATCATGCCATTGCACTCCAGCCTGGGTAACAAGAGCGAAACTCCTTCTAAAAAAAAAAAAAAAAAGGCACAAAGTGGCAAGTTGGATAAAGAACCAAGACCCATCGATATACTGTCTTCAAGAAACCCATCTCACATGCAATTACATACATAGGCTGAAAATAAAGGGATAGAGGAAAACCTAGCAAGCAAATGGAAAACAGAAGAAAGCAGGGGTTGCAATCCTAGTTTCTGACAAAACAGGCTTTAAACTAACACAGATCAAAAAAGACAAAGAAGGGCATTACATAATGGTGAAGGGTTCAATTCAACAAGAAGATCTAACTGTCTTAAATATCTATGTACCCAACACAGGAGCTCCCAGATTCATAAAGCAATTTATTAGAGACGTTTGAAGACAATTAGACTCCCACACAATAACAGTGGGAGACTTTAACACTCCACTGACAATATTAGACAGATTATCAAGACAACAGAAAATTAACAAAGATATTCAGGACCAGAAAACAGTTATGGATCAGATATCTACAAAAGAACACAATATACATTCTTTTCATTGTCACATGGCATATACTCTAAAGTGGATCACATGATCAAAAGTAAAATAGTCATTAGTAAATGTAAAAGACTGAAATAATAACAACTTCTTGAGCCACAGAATAATCAAATTAGAAATCAAGACTAAGATTCACTCAAAACCATACAATTACATGGAAATTGAATAAACTGGTTCTGAATGACTCTTGGGTAAATCATAAAATTAAAGCAGAAATCAAAAAGTCCTTTGATGCTAATAAGAACACAAATACAACATACCAAAATCTCTGAAACACAACTAAGGCAGTGTTACATAGGAAATTTGTAGCACTAAATGCCCATATCAGAAAGTTAGAAAGACCTCAAGTTAAAAACCTAATATCACAACTAAAAAAATTAAAGAATCAAAAGCAAACAAATCCCAAAGCTAGTGGAATACAAGAATTAACCAAAACCAGAGTTGGACTGAAGGAGATTGACATTAAAACACACACACACACACACACACACACACACACACACACACACACACTCAGAAGATCAATAAATCCAGGAGCTGGCTTTTTGGGGGAAAAAATTAATAAAATAGACTGCTCAACTGATAAAAAAAAATTAGAGAGAAGTTTCAAATAAACACAATTAGAAAGGACAAGGGAGATATTACCACTGACCCCACAGGAATAAAAACAACCGTCATGGAATATCACAGACCACCTCTATGCAAATAAACTAGAAAATCTAGAAATAACTGATAAATCCCTAGTCACATACCCTCTTAAGCCTGAACCAGGAATAAATTGAATCCCTGAACAGACAAATCAAGAGCACTAAAATTGAGGCAGCAAGAAACAAGCTACCAACAACAACAACAAAAAACAACAACAACAAAAAAAAAACCCTGGAGCAGATAGATACACAGCTGAATGCTACCAGAGGTACAAAGAAGAGCTGATACTATTCTGAATAAAAGTATTCCAAAAAACTGAGGAGGAGGCTAACTCATTCTATGAAGCCAGCATCATCCTGATACCAAAACCTGGCAGAGATAAAAACAACAACAAAAAGTTCAAGCCAATATCCTCAATGAACATCAATGTAAAAATTCTCAACAAAATAATGGCATAAAAGCCAGTGGCACATCAAAAAGCTTACCCACCATGATCAAGTAGGCTTTATCCTTGGGATGCAAGGTTGGCTCAATATACAAATATCAGTAAATGTGATTCAATACATAAACAGAACTAAAGACAAAAACTAAATGATTATCTCAATAGATGCAGAAAAGGCTTTTGATAAATTCAACATCCCTTCATGTTAAAAACTCTCAATAAACTAGATATTAAAGAAACATACCTCAAAATAATAAGAGCTATTTATCTATGAAAAATTCACAGCCAACAGCATACTGAATGGCCAAAAGCTAAAAGCAGTCCCCTTGAAAACTGGCACAAGACAAAGATGACCTCTCTCACCATTCCTTTTTAACACAATATTGAAAGCCCTGACCAGAGCAAACAGACAAGAGAAAAATAAAGGGCATCCAAATAGAAAGAGAAGTCAAACTATCCCTGCTTGCAGATGACATAGTCCTATATCTAGAAAACTCTATAATCCTAGTCCAACATCTTCTTAAGCTGATAAACATTTTCAGCAAAGTCTCAGAATATAAAATTAACATGTAAAAATCACTAATATTTTTATACACCAACAAAAGCCAAGCTGAGAGCCATATCAGGAATATACTTACATTCACAACTGCGACAAAAAGAATAAAATGTCTAGGAATACTGCTAAGTAGGGAGATGAAAGATCTCTTCAAGGAGAACTACAAAACAATTTTCAAAGAATTCAGAGGAGAATCAAACGGAAAAACAGTTCATGCTCATGGATAGGAAGATCAGTATCACTGATATTGACAAACTGCTCAAAACAATTTATAGACTCACTGCTATCATTATTAAACTACCATTGTGATTTTTCACAGAACTGGAAAAATCTATTTTAAAATTTATATGGAACAAAAGCAGAGCCTGAATGGCCAAGACATTTCTATCACACACTGGGGTCTGTTGGAGGTTGGGGCTAAGAGAAGGATAGTGGGAGGGAGGGTTGGGAGGCATAACGTGGGAGGATATTTCAGGTGTAGGTGATGGGGGGATGGAGGCAGCATATCACCTTGCCATGAATGTACCTATGAATCAATCTTGCATGATCTGCACATGTACACCAGAATCTAAAGTACAATTTAAAAAAATAAAGAAAAAAAGCTGGAGGCCACACATTACCTGACTTCAAACCATACTGCAGGGCTATAGTAACCAAAAAAAAAAAAAAAAAAAAAAAACCCACGATACTGATACAAAAGCAAATGTATAGACCAATAGAATAGAACAGACAATTCAGAAATAAGGCCACACACTTAACACCATCAGATTTTTTATAAACCTGACAAAAAACAATGAGGAAAGGATTCACTATTCAATAAATGGTGTGGGATAACTGTCTAACCATAAGTAGAAGATTGAAAGTGGGCTGTTTCCTTACACCATACACAAAAAATAATTCAAGATGGATTAAAGAATTCGACGTAAAACCCCAAACTTTACAAACCCTGGAACACAACCTAGGCGATACCATTTGGGTCATAGAGGGCTAGGCAAAGATTTAATGATGAAGACACCAAAAGCAACTGCAAGAAAAGCAAAAAATTGACACATGGGATCTAATTAAACTAAAAAAGCTTTTGCACAACAACCAGCATCAAAGTGAAGAGACAACCTACAGAATGGGAGAAAATTTTGCAAACTACACATCTAACAAAGGCCTAATACCCAGCATCTATAAGAAACAAATAAATTTATAAGAAAAAAATCATAAAATGTGGGCAAAGGACATGAACAGAGATTTTTCAAAGGAAGGCATCATATGGCCAACAATTATATGAAAGAAAGCTCAATAACACTGAATATTAGAGAAATGCAAATCAAAACCACAATGAGATACCATCTCACAAAAGTCAAAATGGATATTATTAAAAAGTCAAAAAATAGGAGATGCTGGCGAGGTTGTGGAGAAAAAGAAATGCTTATACACTGTTGGTGGAAATGTAAATTAGTTCAATCATTGTGGAAGACAGTGTGACAATTCCTCAAAGACCTAAAAACAGAACCACCATTCAACCTAGCAATCCCATTACTGGGTATGTACCCAAAGTATTATAAATCTTTTATAAAGACACATGCAGGCTGGGCGCGGTGGCTCACGCCTATAATCCCAGCACTTTGGGAGGCCGAGGCGGGTGGATCATGAGGTCAAGAGATCGAGACCATCCTGGTCAACATGTTGCAACCCCGTCTCTACTAAAAATACAAAAAATCAGCTGGGCATGGTGGTGCGTGCCTGTAATCCCAGCTACTCAGGAGGCTGAGGCAGGAGAATTGCCTGAATCTAGGAGGTGGAGGTTGCAGTGAGCCGAGATCTTGCCATTGCACTCCAGCCTGGGTAACAAGAGCAAAACTCCGTCTCAAAAAAAAAAAAAAAAGACACATGCAAGCGTGTGTTTATTGTACCACTATTCTCAATAGCAAAGACATGGAATCAACTTAAATGCCAATCAGTGATAGACTGGATAAAGAAAATGCAGTACATAGAATGCTATGCAGCCATAAAAATAATGAGATTATGTCCTTTGCAGGGACATGGATGAAGCTGGAGGCCATTATCCTTAGCAAACTAATGCAGGAACAACAACAACAACAACAAAAAACAAATACCACATGTCCTCACTTATAAGTGAGGGCTGAATGATAAGAACACATGGAGGGGAACAACACACACTGGAGCCTATTGGAGGGTGGAGAGTGGGAGGAAGGGAAGGATCAGAAAAAATAACTAATTGGTACTAGGCTTAATACCTGGATGATAAAATAATCTGAACAACAATTCCCCATGACACAATCTTACCCATGTAACAAACTTGCATAGGTACCCCAAACTTAAAATAAAAGTTAAAAAGAATAAACTATTTGCAAAACAACAATAACAACAAAACAGTTTAACTATTTCTATCTCCACAATGTCTTTATTTGACACTGAATGCCTGTATCAAAATATCTCATGTACCCCATAAATATATACAACTATTATGTATCCACAGATTTTTGTTAATAATTTAAAACAATTTTTTAAAGAAGTAAATAAATAAAGACATGTATAAAGAAAAGTAACAGGCTCACTCTAGTTAATCTATTCAAATGACTATGATATGTTTGCATTTAACACCTAATATGAGCACAGGTGTGAACTGGACCAACATGTAATGAATCACTTTTTTTTTTTGCTTCCTAGTCCCTGAAGTCACTAAAGAATATACAGTATATAAAAATTGCCATCAAGAATGTGACTAGTGCATATGTCGAGTACATAGTTTTACTTTAAATACCTAAGCTATAGAGGAAGTTCTACTTTGTCCTCCATTACTTATAGCAGAATTTTTGTCTCTCTCTCTTTCTCTCTCTCTCTCTCCCCCTCCCACTGTGTGTGTGTGTGTGTGTGTGTGTGTGTGTGTGTGTGTGTGTGTGTCTCAGTCTCAAGACTTATATTAAGAAGTGCCCAAGGGGAACCATTCTTTAAAGCATTTTGTTCTTGACAGGCTTCACAAATATTCTACTCCATTACTACATTCTACCTCATCATAATTTATAACTACTTGAATCTTCTCCTTTCTACTTCAGAACTCCCCTCTTTAATTAGTTTCATAAAGTTTCTAAACAATAGAAGACATTATTGGCATCCTTTTTTTCTGGATCTTCTAATACTTCAGGAAATCTATACAACGTGGATGTTGTATTTAAAAAAAAAGAAACCAAAAAGATTCC
Organism: Sapajus apella; assembly: GCF_009761245.1. Lineage (NCBI taxonomy): Eukaryota > Metazoa > Chordata > Mammalia > Primates > Cebidae > Sapajus > Sapajus apella. Next base: position 25,893,858 of record NW_022436941.1, on the reverse strand, counting down.
AGATTCATCTAAATTATTCAGTCATAAGAAGTTAAAAGTACAGGAAATTAGTGGGGCTTCAAGATGCATGACTAGAGGCACCCAGTACTTGCTTCCTCCACAAAGAAAGAATAAATAACAAGTAGATAATCATAAATCAAAAAGAGAACACTGATCAACAGAATGAAGGATACAAACTATGTGATTATTTTAATTGGTGCTGAGAAAGCATTTGATAAAATTTAGCACCCCTTTATAATAAAATCTAAGAAAACTGGGATGGAAGGAACATACCTCAGCATTATATAAGCCATATATGGCAGACATAGCTAACATCATAGCAAATAAGGAAAAACTAAAAGCCTTTCTTCTAAGATCTGGGACATGACAACGATGACCACTGTTACCACTGTTATTCAGCATAGTACTGGAAGCCTTACCTGGAGCAATCAGACAGGAGAAAGATATAAAGCGTATCCAAGTCAGAAAAAAAAAATTCAAATTATCCTTGTTTGTAGATGATATGATCTTGTATTTGGAAAAAACTTAAAGACTCCACATTTTGTTTATTAGTTTTTATAGTTTATTAAAACTAATAAGCAAATTCAGTAAAGTCACAAGGTACAAAATGAACATAAAATTTAGTAGTATTTCTATATGCCAACAGCAAATAATGTGAAAAAGAAATTAAAACATAGTCCCATTTAAAATAGTCATATATATATAATTAAATACTTAGGAATTACCCAAAGAAGTGAAGGATAAAAACTGTAAAACACTGATAAAAGAAATTGAAGAGGACAGCAAAAAATAAAACAATATTCCATGTTCATGGAGTAGAAGAATCAATACTGTTAAAATGTTCATACTTCCCAAAGCAATCTACAGATTCAATGCAATCTTTATCAAAATATCAATGACAATCTTCACAGAAATAGAAAAAATATATACAAAAATTTAGATGAAACCAAAAAAGACCTAGAATAGCTATCCTAAGCAAAAAGAACAAAACTAGAGGGCTCGTATTACCTGACTCCAAATTTTACTACAGAGCTACTATAACCGAAACAGCATTTTACTGGTGTAAAAACAGACACACAGACCAGTGGAACAGAAAAGATAACCGAGAAACAAATCCACACACCTACAATTAACTCATTTTTGACAAAGGTGCCAAGAACATACATTGGGGGAAAAGACAAGTCTCTTCAATAAATGGTGCTGGGAAAATTGGACATTCTTAGGCAGAAGAATGAAACTAGATCCCTATCTCTCACCGAATACAAAAATAAAATAAAAATGGATTAAAGACTTAAATCTAAGACCTCAAACTTTGAAACTACTATTAAAAAACATTGGGGAAAATTCCAAGACATTGGTCTGAGCAAAAATTTCTTGAGCAATATTCCACAAGGACAGGCAAGCTAAGCAAACATGAACAAATGAGATAATATCAAATTAAACAGTTCTAAAATGCAAGGAATTAAATCAACAGTGACGAGACAACCCACAGAATAGGATAAAATATTTGTGAACTATTCATCTGACAAAGGACTAATAACCAGAATATATAAGTAACTCAAACAACTCTATAGCAAAAAAATTCAATAATCAGATCAAAAAATGGGCAAAAGATTTGAATAGACATTTTTCAAAGGAAGATACACAAATGGCAAACAGACATTTGAAAAGGTGCTCAGCATCACTGGTCTTCAGAGAAATGCAAATAAAAACTACCATGAGATATCATCTCACCCCAATTAAAATGGCATACATCCAAAAGACAAGCAATAACAAATGCTGGTGAGGATGTAAAGAAAAGGGAACCCTTGTACACTGTTGGTGGGAATGTAAATTAGTACAATCACTATGGAGAACAGTTTGGAGGTTCCTCAAAAAACTAAAAATAAAACTACCATATGATTCAGCCATCTCATTGTTGGATATATACCCAACAGAAAGGAAATCAGTATATCAACAAGTTATCTGCACTCCTGTGTTTTTTGCAGTATTGTTTAAAATTGCTAAGATTTGGAAGCAAACTAAGTATCCATCAATAGATGAATAGATAAAGAAAATGTGGTGTATATACACAATGGAGTACTATTCAACCATTAAAAGAATGAGATCCAGTCATCTGCAACAACATGGATAAAACTGGAGATCATTATGTTAAGTAAAATAAGCCAGGCACAGAAAGACAAACATCACATGTACTCCTCTTATTTGGGGGATCTATAAGTAAACACAATTGAACTCATGGAGATAGAGAGTAGAAGGATAATTGCCAGAAGCTTGGATGGTAGTAGGAGGGTTGCAGGGAGGTGGGGGTGGTCAATGGGTACAAAAACATAGAAAATATTAGCAAGACCTATTTGATAGCACAACAGGGTGACTATAGTCAATAATAACTATATATCTTAAAATAAACAATGTAATTGGATTGTTTGTAACTCAAAGGATAAATACTTGAGGGAACAGATACTCCATTCTCCATGGTGTGATTATTTCACATTGCAGGCCTGTATCGAAACATCTAATGTACCCCATAAATAAATATATATATATATATATATATATATATATATATATATATATATACTACTTACCCAAGACAAATAAAAAAATATTTAAAAAGAACACTGAAATTCAACAGGGAAGTGACAGAGAACCTCTGAGGCCCAAAAGAGATATAAGCAAACAACCCAGTCCAGCTGAAATTGGCTCAGAGCAGGAAAACTCTCCAGTGCAGAGAAAAGGCATGCAAGAGACTCTTAGTGGTTTACATTCCCTCTAAGGACTTCTGCAGTCCTGGCCATGGGAGAGCCCCCAGGTACTTTCTGTCACTGAAAGTAGGATAGGGAGTGTCTGCAATCCTGGCAAAAGCACTGTTCTATAAAGGGAGTTCATCCTGAGTCCCACACACCTCCAAAACCCAAGCAGTTGTAGCATGGCACCATTTGAGAGCTCATCCCCCATGAGGCTATATACTACCCTGGGGTCTAACAGACCCCAAATTTTCATATCACTGGGTTCCACAGATATCCCCCTACATTCATCTAGAGGGCTTCAGTGTTGCAATGTCATCTTGACCCAGCAGTGTAGCCAGATCCCCAACAAATGACCCCATGCAGTGTCTTATGCCTGGGGTAGCTGCCCTCCAGACAAAGAAAGCTGAAAAGCATGCTCTCCTGAGCCACCTGCCTGGGACTGATGCCATGACAGCAACCCTGTCCCCTAGCAGCAGACCTGCTACACACCTGCATGTGTCTTTAGGGGTCTCATGGCATGAGAACAGGCCTACAGTGCCCACTACCAAATAAAAAATCAAATCAAAATGGCAGGAATAAGACCTCAAATATCAATAATACCCTTGAATGTAAACTAATTATATCTTTCCCTTAACTGAGATAGGATGGCTGAATGACTTTCATAAAACTATGACCCAACTGTATGCTGACTAAAAGAAACTCACTTCACCTGTAAAGACACATATTGACCGAAAGTGAAGGGATAAAAAAAGTTATGCCATGGAAACAGAAACCAAAAGTGAGCAGGAGTAGCTATACTTAGATTAAAAACAGGCTTTAAGTCAAACTGTAAAAAGAAACAAGGAAGGTCATTATATAATGATAAAGGGGTCAATTCAGCAAGAGGATATAACAATTCTAAATATATATGCACTTAACACTAGAGCACCCAGATATATAAAGCAAATATTAGATCTAAAAGAAGAGATAGGCTTAAATACAATAACAGTTGGGGCTTCAACACCCTACTCAGCATTAGATATATCATCTAGATAGAACAATGAAAAAGAAACATTTGATTTAAATTGTACTTTAGACTAAATGGACCTAACAGACATTTACAGAACATTTTATCTAACAACCACAGCATATGCATTCTTCTCATCAGCACATAAAGCATTCTCCAAGATGGACCATATGTTAGACCACAAAACAAGTCTCAACAAATTTTTAAATAGTTAATCATATCAAATATCATCTCAGATCATAATGGAATAAAACTGGAAATCAAAAACAAGAAGAAAACTCGAATACAGGGAAAGTGAAAATCATGCCCCTGAACAATCATAGGGTCAATGAAGAAATTAAGAAGAAAATCAAAAAAGTTCATTAAATAAATAAAAATAAAAACAATCTGCTATAACCTGAGGGATACAGCAAAAGCTACTATTATTTGTAGTTTTTTATGCCTCGCCCCCCTTCCACCCTTTTCCCCAAGTCCCCAAATCCATTGTATCATTCTTATGCCTTTGTGTCCTCATAGCTTAGCTCCCACATATGAGTGAGAATGTACAATGTTTGGTTTTTCATTCCTGAGTTACTTCACGTAGAATAATAGTCTCCAATCTCATCCAGGCCACTGTAAATGCCATTAATTCATTCCTTTTTATCATTGAGTAGTATTCCATTATACATGTACACCACAATTTCTTTATCCACTCATTGATTAATGGGCATTTGGGTTGTTTCCATGATTTCACAATAGCAAATTGTGCTGCTATAAACATGCATGTGCAAGTATATTTTTCACATAATGACTTCTTTTCCTCTGGGTACACATCCAGTAGTGGGATTGTTGGATCAAATAGTACTTCTGCTTTTAGTTCTTTAAGGAATCTCCACACTGTTTTCAACAGTGGCTGTGCTAGTTTACATTCCCACCAGCAGTGTAGAAGTGTTCCCTGATTACCACATCCACACCAATATCTACTACTTTTGATTTTTGTTTACGGCCATTCTTGCAGGAGTGAGGTGGTATCACATTGTGGTTTTGACTTGCATTTCCCTGATCATTAGTGATGTTAAGCATTTCTTTATATGTATGTTGGCCATTTATATATCTTATTTTGAGAATTGTCTATTCATGTCCTTAGCTCACTTTTTGATGGGATTTTTCTTCTTACTGATTTGTTTGAGTTCGTTTTACATTCTGGATATTAGTCCTTTGTCAGATGTATAGATTCTAAAGATTTTCTCCCACTCTGTGGGTTATCTGTTTACTCTTTTGACTGCTACTTTGACTGTGAGAAAGCGCTTTAGTTTATGAAGTCCCAGCTATTTGTCTTTGTTTTATTGCATTTGCTTTTTGGATCTTGGTTATGAAATTCTTGCCTAAGCGAAGGTCTAGAAGGGTTTTTCCAATGTTGTCTTCCAGAATTTTTAGTGTGAGGTCTTATATTTAAGTCTTTAATCTATCTTGAGTTGATTTTTATATAAGGTGAGAGATGAGGATCCAGTTTCATTCTCCTACAGGTGTCTAGCCAATTATCCCAGCACCATTTATTTAAAAAGATGTCCTTTCCCCACTTTATGTTTTTGCTTGCTTTGTTGAAGATCAGTTGACTGTAAGTATTTGGATTTATTTCTGGGTTCTCTATTAGTCTACATACCTATTTTTGTATGAGTACTATGCTATTTTGGTGATTATTATCTTATAACATAGCTTGAAATCAGGTAGTGTGATGCCTCCTGATTTGTTCTTTTTGCTTAGTCTTCCTTTGGCTATGTGTCTTTTGGCACATATGGAGCCTTTTTGGTTACATATAAATTTTATAATTATTTTTTCTGTTCTGTGAAGAATGATGGTGGTATTTTGATTGGGACTGCATTGAATTTGTAGATTGCTTGTGGCAGTATGGTCATTTTCATACTATTGATTCTACCCATTCATGACCATAGAATGTTTCCATTTGTTTGTGTCACCTATAATTTCTTTCAGTGGTGTTCTGTAGTTTTCATTGTAGAGGTCTTTTACCTCCTTGGTTAGGTATATTCCTAAGTATTTTATTTATTTATTGCAGCTATTGTAAAAGATGTTGAGTTTTTAATTTGATTGTCTGCTTGGTTGCTGTTGGTGTACAGAAGAGCTACTGATTTGTGTACATAAATTTTGTATCCAGAAACTTTGCTGAATCCTTTTATCAGTTCTAGGAGCTTTCTGGAGGAGTCTTTAAGGTTTGTAAGGTAAACAATTATATTGCCAGAAAACAGTGACAGTATGACTTCCTCTTTACCAATTTGGGTGCCTTTTATTTCTTTCTCTTGTTTGATTGCTCTGGCTAGGACTTACAGTACTATGTTAAAGAAGAGTAATAAGAGTGGGCATCCCACAGCAAAATAAAACTGGAAATCAACTCCAAAAGAAACCGTCAAAACCATGCAAACATATAGAAATTAAATAACCTGTTCCTGAATGAGCATTAAGTCAAAAATAAAATCAAAATGAAAATTTTAAAATTCTTTGAACCAAGTGACAACAATGACACAAAACCTCTGGGATACAGCAAATTCCGTGCTAAGAGGAAAGTTCATAGTCCTAAACACCTACATCAAAAAGACTTAAAGAGCACATACTGACATTCTAAGGCCTCACCTCAAGGAACTAGAAGAACAAGAACAAACCAAGCCCAAACCCAGCAGAAGAAAGGATATAATCAAGATGAGAGCAGAACTAAATAAAATTGAAACAAAACAAAAAATACAAAAGATAAATGAAACAAAAAGCTAGTACTTTGAAAAAATAAATAAAATTGATAGACCATTAACAAGATTAACCAAGAAAAGAAGAGAGAAAATCCAAATAACCTCATTAAAAAATGAAACAGGGGACTTTTGGCAAGATGACCAAATAGGAACAGCTATGGTGCACAGCTACCAGCAAGAGAGATGCAGAAGGCAAGTGATCTCTGCATTTCACACTGAGGTACCTGGTTCATCTCATTATGACTGGTTAGACAGTGAGTACAGCCCAAGGAGGGTGAGCCAAATCAGGGTGGAGTGTTGCCTCACACAGGAAGTGCAAAGGGCCAGAGAACTCCCTTTCCTAGCCAAGGGAAGCCATCAACAACTTTTCCCAGAACTCTGACACTCTGGCTCAGATACTGTGATTTTCCCACAGTCTTCACAACTTGTGGACCAGGAGATTCCCTCCAATGCCTACAATAGAGCCCTGAGGTTTCCAGCATAAAACGGGTGGCCATTTGGAAAGACACACAGCTAGCTGCAGCAGTTTTTTTTTTTCATACCCCAGGGGTGCCTAGAATGCCAGCAAGGCAGAACCACTCATTCCCCTGAAAAAGGGGGTTAAAGCCAGGGAGCCAAGTGATTTGGCTTGGCAGGCTCCACCTTGACAAAGACCAGCAAGCTAAGATCCACTGGCTTGAAATTCTCACAGCCAGCAAAGCAGTCTGAGCTCGACCTGGCATGGTCCAGCTCAGTGGGGGAAGGGTATCCACCATTGCTGAGGCTCCAGTAGGTGATTTTCACCTCGCTTGTGTAAATAAAATCAGTGGAAAGTTTACACAGTGACTAGGCAGAGCCCACAGCAGATCAAAAAGGCCACTACAAGCATACTGTATCACTAGACTCTCTCCTCACTGGGCAGGGCATCTCTGAAAAAAGGCAGCAGCTCATCAGGAACTTATACATAAAGCCCCCACCTTCCTGGGACAGAGAACCTGGGAAAAGGGGAGGTTGTGGCTACAGCTTCAGCAGACTTAAATGTCCCTGCCCAACAGCTCTGAAGGGAGCAATGGATCTCCCAGCACAGTGTTCAAGCTCTGATAAGGGATAGACTGCCTCCTCGAGTGGCTCCCTGACTCTCGTGTATCCTGACTGGGATCACCTCCCAGCAGGGGCTGACAGACACCTCATACAGGAGAGCTCTGACTAGCATCTGGTGGGTACCCTTCTGAGATGAAGCTACCAGAGAAAGAAACAGGCAGAAATCTTTGCTGTTCTGTAGCACCCACTGGTGATTCCCAGGCAAGCAGAGTCTTGAGTGGACCTCCAGCAAATTCCAGCAGACCTGCAGCAGAGGGTCCTGACTGTTAGAAATAAAGAGTTTTAACATCAACAGAAAGGACATCCACTTGGAGACGCCATCCAAAGGTCACCAACTTCAAAGACCAAAGGTAGATAAATCCACAAAGATGAGAAAAAACCCTTGCAAAAAGGCTGAAAACTCAAAAAACCAGAATGCCTCTTCTCCTTCAAAGAATCACAGCTCCTTACCAGCAAGGAAATGGAGTGGAGAATGAGTTTGATTAATTGACAGCACCAGGCTTCGGAAGGCAGGTAATAACAAACTCCTCTGAGCTAAAGGAGCACGTTCTAACCCAATGAAAGAAAGCTAAGAACCTTGAAAAAAGATTCAATGAAATGCTAACTAGAATAACCAGCTTAGAGAAGAAAATAAATGACTTGATGGAGCTGAAAAACACAACACAAGAACTTCATGAAGCATACCCAAGTTTCAATAGCCAAATCAATCAAGAGGAAGAAAGGATATTAGAGATTGAAGATCATCTCAATGAAATAAAGTAAGAAGGCAATATTAGAGTGAAAAGAAATGAGCAAAGCCTCCAAGAAATATGGGATTATGTTAAAAGACCAAATCTAAGTTTGATTGGTGTACCTGAAAGTGTCAGGGAGAATGAAACCAAGTTGGAAAAGATTATTTAGGATATTATCCAGGAGAACTTCCCCAACCTAGCAAGGCAGGCCAACATTCAAATTCAGGAAATACAGAAAACACCACAAAGATACTCCTCAAGAAGAGCAACCCCAAGACACATAATTGTCAGATTCACTAGGGTTGAAAAGAAGGAAAAAATGCTAAGCGCAGCCAGAGAGAAAGGTAGGATTACCCACAAAGGAAAGCCCATCAGACTCACAGTGGATTTCTCTGCAGAAACCCTACAAGCCAGAAAAGAGTGTGGGCAAATATTCAACATCCTTAAAGGAAAGAATCTTCAACCCAAAATCTCATGTCCAGTCAAACTAAGCTTTGTTAGTGGACAAGAAATAAAATTCTTTATGAACATGCAAATGCTGAAAGATTTTGTCACCATCTGGCCATCCTTATGAGGCGTCTGAAGAAAGCACTAAACATGTCAAGGAACAACTAGTACCAGCTACTGCAAAAGCACAGCAAACTGTAAAGATCATTGACACTATGAAGAAACTGCATCAACTAATGGGCAAAACAACCAGCTAGCATCAAAATGGCAGGATCAAGTTCACACATAACAATATTAACGTTAAATGTAAATGGGCTAAATGCCTCAATCAAAAGACACAGACTAGCAAATTGGATAAAGAGTCAAGACCTATTGGTGTGCTTTATTCAGGAGTCCCATCTCACATACAAAGACACACATAGGCTCAAAATAAAGGGATGGAGGAAGATTTACCAAGCAAATGGAAATCAAGAAAAAGCAGGGGCCACAATCCTAGTCTCTGATAAAACATACTTTAAACCAACAAAGATCAAAAGAGACAAAGAAGGGCATTACATAATGGTAAAGGGATCAATACAATAAGAAGAGCTAACTATCCTAAATATATATGCACCCAATACAGGAGCACCCAGATACATAAAGCAAGTTCTTCACGACCTACAAAGAGATTTAGACTCCCACACAATAATAGTGGGAGACATTAACACCCCACTCTCAATATTAGACAGATCAACAATACAGAAAATTAACAAGGATGTCTAGGAGTTAAACTCAGATCTGGACCAAGTGGATCTAACAGACATCTACAGACCTTTCTACCCAAAATCAGCAGAATATACACTCTTCTCAGCAACACATTGCATTTATGCTAAAATTGACCACATAATTGGAAGTAAAGCATTCCTCAGCAAATGCAAAATAACAAAAATTATAACAAACAGTCTCTCAGGCCACAGTGAAATCAAATTAGAACTCGGGATTAAAAAACTCACTCAAAACTCCACAACTACATGGAAACTGAACAACCTGCTCCTGAATGACTACTGGATAAATCATGAAATGAAGGCAGAAATAAAGATGTTTTTTGAAACCAATGAGAATGAAGACACAACATACAAGAATCTCTGGGACACATTTAAAGCAGTGTGTAGAGGGATACTTACAGCACTAAATGCCCAAAAAAGAAACAAGGAAAGATCTAAAATCGATATCCTAACATCACAATTAAAAGAACTAGAGAAGCAAGTTCAAACAAATTCAAAAGCTAGCAGAAAACAAGAAATAACTAAGAACAGAGCAGAAGTGAAGGAGACAGAGACACAAAAAACCCTTCAAAAATCAATAAACTCAGGAGCTGGTTTTTGGAAAAAATCAACAAACTAAATAGACTGCTAGCCAGAATAATAAAGAAAAAAACAGAGAAGAAACAAATAGATGCAATAAAAAATGATAAAGGGAATATCACCACAGACCCCACAGAAATACAAACTACCATCAGAGAATATTATAAACACCTCTATAAGCCAGTAAATCTAGAAGAAGTGGATAAATTCCTGGACAATTACACACTCCCAAGACTAAATCAGGAAGAAGTCAAATCCCTGAATAGACCAATAACAAGGTATGAAATTGAAGCAGCAGTTAATAGCCTACCAATGAAAAAAAGTCCAGGACCAGATGGTTTCACAGCTGAATTTTGCCAGAGGTATAAAAAGAGCTGGTACCATCCCTTCTAAAACTATTCCAAACAATACAAAACAAGGGAATTCTCCCTAACACATTTTATGAGACCGACATCATCCTGATACAAGAATCTGGCAGAGACATAACTAAAAAAGAAAATTTCAGGCCAATATCCGTGATGAACATTGATGTGAAAATCATCAGTAAAATACTGACTAACTGAATCCAACAGCACATCAAAAAGCTTATCCATCACGATCAAGTCAGCTTCATACTGGAAAGCAAAACTGGTTCAACATACGCAAATCAATAAATGTAATCATCATGTAAATAGAACCAAAGACAAAAACCACATGATTATCTCAATAGATGCAGAGAAGGCCTTTGACAAAATTCAATAGCCCTTTGTACTAATAACTCTCAATAAAGGAGGTATTGATGGAACATATCTCAAAATAATAACAGCTGTTATGACAACCTACAGTCAATATCATACTGAATGGGCAAAACCAAAGCATTCCCTCTGAAACCTGGCACAAAACAAGGATTCCTTCTCTCACCACTCCAATTCAACACAGTGTTGGAGATTCTGGCCAGGGCAATCAGGCAAGAAAAAGAAATAAAGAGTATTCAACTAGGAAGTCAAATTGTCTGTATTTGCAGATGACATGATTGTATACTTAGAGACCACACCATCTCAGCCCCAAATCTCCTTAAGCTGATAAGCAACTTCAGCAAAGTCTTAGGATACAAAAGCAATGTCCAGAAATCACAAGCATTCATTCCTAAACACCAATAACAGACAAACAGAGAGCCAAATCATAAGTGAACTCCCATTCACAATTGCTACAAAGAGAATAAAATACCTAGGAATACAACTTACAAGTGATATGAAAGACCTCTTCAAGGAGAATTACAAACTGCTGCTCAAGGAAATAAGAGAGGACACAAACAGATGGAAAAACATTCCATGGTCATGATTAGAAAGAATCAATATCATGAAAAATGGCTGTACTTCCCAAAGTAATTTACAGATTCAAAGCTATCCCCATAAAGCTACCATTGACTTTCTTCACAGAATTGAAAAAAAAAAAACACCTTAAATTTCATATGGAACCAAAAAAGAGCCCACATAGCCAAGACAATCCTAAGCAAAAAAGAACAAAGTTGGAGGTATCACACTATCTGACTTCAAACTATACTGCAAGACTACAGGTACCAAAACAGAGATACAGACCAACAGAACAGAACAGAGGCCTCAGAAATAATTCTACACATCTACAGCCATCTGATCTTTAACAAACCTGACAAAAACAAGCAATGGGGATAGGATTACCTATGTAATAAATGGTGTTGGGAAAACTGGCTAGCCATATGCAGAAAGCTGAAACTGGATCCCTTCTTTACACCTTATACAAAATTATCTCCAGATGGAATAAAGATTTAAACATAAGACCTAATACCATAAAAACCCTAGAAGAAAACCTAGGCAATATCATTCAGGACATAGGCACGGGCAAAGGCTTCATGACTAAAACACCAAAAGCAATGGTAATGAAAGCCAAAATTGACAAATGGGATCTAATTGAACTAAAGAGCTTCTGCACAACAAAAGAAACTATTATTGGAGTGAACAGGCAACCGACAGATGGGAAAAAAATTTTGCAATCTACCCATCTGACAAAGGGATAATATCCAGAATATATAAAAAAACTTAAAACAAATTTACAAGAAAAAAAAACCTCATCAAAAATGGGTGAAGAATATGAACAGATACTTCTCGAAAGAATACATTTATGCAGCCAACAAACATATGAAAAAAAAAGCTAATCATCATTGGTCATTAGAGAAATGCAAATCAAAACCACAATGCGATACAGTCTCATGCCAGTGGTGATCATTAAAAAGTCAGAAAGAAACACATGGTGTAGAGGATATGGAGAAATAGGAATGCTTTTACCTGTTGGTGGGACTATGAATTAGTACAACCATTGTGGAAGACAACGTAGCAATTCCTCAAGGATCTAGAACTAGAAATACTATTTGACCCAGCAATCCCACTATTGGGTATATACCCAAAGAATTATAAATCATCCTATTATAAAGATACATGCACACATATGTTTACTGAGGCACTGTTCACAATAGCAGACTTGGAACCAACCCAAATGCCCATCAGTGATAGGCTGGATAAAGAAAATGTGGCACATATACACCATGGAATACTGTGCAGTCATAAAAAAGGATGAGCTTCTGTCTTTTGCTGGGACATGGATGAAGCTGGAAACCATCATTCTCAGCAAAACTGACACAAGAACAGAAAACCAAACACTGCATGTTCTCACTCATAAGTGGGTATTGAACAATGAGAACACATGGACTCAGGGAGGGGAACATCACACACTGGGGACTTTTGGTGGGACGGGGGCTAGGGAAGGGATAACAGGGAATTTAGGGATGGGGCAGGATAGCATTAGGAGAAATACCTAATGTAGATGATGGGGTGATGGATGCAGCAAACCACCTTGGTACATGGATGTAACAAACATGCACATTCTGCACATGTACCCCAGAACTTTAAGTATAATAATTAAAAAAAGAGGAAAAAAGAAGAAATGAAACAGGGGATATTACAACTGACACCACTGAAATACAAATGATTATTCAAGCTACTATGAATACCTTTATACACATAAATTAGAAAATCTAGAAGAGATAGGTAAATCTAGAAGAGATGGGAAAAATACAACCCTTCCAACTTAGGAAGAATAAGATACCCTGAACACATCAATAACAAGAAGAGTGATTGAAATAATATTTTTAAAAACTACCAACAAAAAGAAAGTCCAGGACCAGATGAATTCACAACAGAATTCTACCTGATATTCAAAGAACATTGATACCAATCCTTTTGACACTATTCCACAAGACAGAGAAAGAGGGACCACCCCCATTCATTCTATGAAGCCAGCATCACCATAATACCAAAACCAAAAAAGGACACAACCAAAAATAAAACTACAGACTAATATTTTTGATGAATACAGACATAAAATCCTTAACAAAATACTAGGTAACCGAATCAAACAACATATCAGATAGATAATCCACCATGATCAAATGGGTTTTATACCAGGGATGCAGGGATGGTTTAACATATACAAGTCAATAAATGTGATACAACATATAAAAAGAATTAAAAACAAAAGTCACATGATCATCTCAATAGGTGCAGGAAAAGCATTCAACAAAATCCAGCATCACTTATGATTAAAACTCTAAGCAAAATCAGCATACAAGTGACATAACTTAATGTAATAAAAGCCATCTATGACCAACCCACAGCCAATGTAATATTGAATGTGGAAAATTTGAAAGCATTTCCTCGGAGAACTGGAGATATTTACCTCCGTTAAAATAACTACTAATAAAAAGAAAAATAATAGATGCTGGCAAGGATGTGGAGAAAAGAGAACTCTTATACACTGTGGGAATTTAATTAGTACAGCCATTATGAAAAACATTATGGAAATTTCTAAACAAACTAAAAATAGAGCTACCATATGATCCAGCAATTCTATTACTGAGTATTTATCTACAGGAAAGGAAATCAATATATCAAAGGATAACTGCACGTGCATGTTTATTACAGTACTAGTCACAATAACAAATACATGGAATCAACCTAAGTGATCATCAGTATTTTCAAAAGGTGGCATATAAACAAAACGGACTACTACTCAGCCATAAAGAAAGAATGAAATCCTATCAGTTGGAAATGGAGGACATTATGTTAAGTGAAATAAGCCAGGCATATAAATAAATATTGCATGTTCTCACTCACGTGCGAAAGCTAAAAATGTTAAGCTCAAGGAGGCAGACAATAGAATGATGGTTAGCAGACGTGAGAAAGAGTTGGTGATGGGGTGACAAGAAAGGTTGGTTAAAGGGTACAAATATACAGTTATAAAAATAAGTTCTACATCACACACCAGGGCCTGGGGGTTGGGGGGCTAGGGGAGTAATAGCCGGGGATGGGGACATTGGGGAGGGATAGCATTAGGAGAAATACCTAATATAAATGACAGGGCAATGGATGCAGCAAACCACCACCATTGCACGTGTATATCTGTGTAACAGGCCTGCACGATCTGCACATCTACCCCAGAACTTAAAGTATAATAAATTAAAAAAAAAATAAGTTCTAGTGTTTAATAGCACAAGGGGTGACTACAGTTAACAATATATTGCATATTTCAAAATAGCTAGAAAATTGGAAATGTTCCCAACACAAAGAAATTATAAATGTTCAAGGTTATAGATATCCTAAATACCCTGATATGATCATTATACATTGCATGCAGCACAATAGAGTAGTAGACTAGTCACAACCTGATCCCAAGTTATCTCAGTCTCTTGGTGTCTCTGTAATTCTTTCTCCTTAACACTTTCGCTTCACCCAAAGCTGGTCCATACAACCTGTGTCTTGGGAGTTCTAACTTATTCTCCAAACTCTACCTCCATACTATGTATTGTAAGGGATATGTGAATGGGACTTCCTCAAGTTGTGCGTGTACAGCCTACCCAACTACACAACGACTCAGTGCAGCACTCCACACATTCTATAAGAGAACTCCTCACTTCATATGTCAGTCACCTCCACTAGACTACAGGTTACCTGACAACAAGGTCTAAGGAATATTGCAGAACAAAGCAGTTAAAGGCAGATGCTCTGTAGACAAACTGTTGGGTTTTTATTGTGGTCATAACACTTAATGCCTATGATCTGAAAATGGGGGAAATTGAACTGTACTCATAAGACAGATTATAAGGTTTAGCAGAGAAACAATGGAAATTGTAAGGTTTATCACCCATTTTAAAATGAGGAAACTGAGGCCAGCACAAAAATATTAAATGCCAATTTATTCAGCTCCTGGGAGAGGTTCTGAGGTCCCGGGGAAAGAGGCCAGGGAAGTCATGCCTGACTCTTCTGGACCTGGGGGTTTTATAGGGAGTGAAGGCGTTTGATTGGTTGTGGGGAAACAGGGTGCGGTTGGGGCAGGCTGCTATTAGTAGGTAGGCGGGATTTTCCAACGGTGGGCTAGGTGCGGAGTGCAGAGCTTAGTGCTAGGTGCAGAGGGGTTTTCCAAGGCAGGCTAGGTGCTGAGTGCAGAAGTGGGTATGTTCGAGCTCTCTGCGAGGCAACCAGTGTTACAGAAATGTTGAGTGTTGTGCTGAAATAGAGTACTAGGTAAGAGTTTCCATTGTGTTTATCTGTGTATTCCCAGGATTTTAAACAGTGACTAGAACCTAGTAGCTGCTCTGTGAATTTCTAATGAGTGAATTCATGTCTATTAATAAACAAGTAAGCTTCGCCTCTAGGATAAAAGACAAATATTGTTGTAGAAAGTTGCTTTATTTTCCAATAGTTTGAAAGCCTGTAGCTCTAGAAATCATTTTTCTATATCTTGCTTATATTCAGTGATAGCTAGAGAAGGTGGGAGAAAAGATAAAGCCTAGAAGTGATAATAAACTTAGTAAATAGAAATAACAGAAGGATGGAGGACTATTGAAAAAGAAAACAGGAACCAAATATGGAAAATAAAAACCAAAACAGGAAATGTTTAAAAAAAGAAAAAGATGTGGGGATAAACTGAAAAATAGAAAGGAAAATTTAAATTATACAGAGAAGTAGTTGAGGGAAAAGGGACCACAGTTACATATAAACCATCTCAGGACTTTTCATAATCCCAAAGAAGAACACTCCATTGCTCTTTTCTTTTATCATTTGAGCCTGGAATTGTTTTAGGCCTCATTTTCTCCTTCTCTTTCTCCTGTTTTTCTTCTCTCTTTCTCCTGCTCACGTAGGACACTGTGAATTCAGCTCTGGAAGAACTGCTCCGTCCTGAGACGAGGTTTGTCCCTCTTGCTTAGCCACTGACCAATGAAGTGAATTGGGGAACTTTCCTTTTGCTCTCTGGTTTACTTTGCAAAGGCCAATTCTAAGGTTTGCTTTGTTTCCTTTTGCTAGAAAAAAATAGGGACGAAAAAATTTATATCTACTGTGAGAAGCCTGCACAGAAAGGGGTTACCTACACTGGGGAAGTTCTCTATTTCAAAATGAAATTGGGTTAATTGAGAAGGGCATGGAGAAATACCGAAGCCCAATTAACAAAGTCTGAAGTCTTTCAATTAGCAAGATAATTGTTAAATGGCTTTGGGGCAGCACTTAGAGTTTTAGAAACAAAACCACTTGTTCCAGGTGTTTAGTCAGAGAGTGGTTACAGGTCCTTTCCACTCTCAGCCACGCATAAAAGGAGCCTAGAAGTGAAGAGAAGAGATTTCAAGACGTTTGGAGAGAATACGTGTGTGGGAGGCCCCGAATGGAAACCGTGTGTCCTGAAGAGCTGAGCAGAAGTCTTTCCCATATGTTAAACTTTATTTCAGTTACATCTAGTGTCAAAACCTACACCTAAGAGTGGGCTTTGCATATGTAGAGGGCATTCTTGTGCACCCTTCTGGATTTCTGTCCATTCGATGTGATCCTTAGCTGCGCTCCAATTATTATCCCTTATTATGAAGTTATTCCCTCTCAGCTCTCTACAGATTTGGCAGCATTTGCTACTGGTACTTCTCTGATGATTTAAAAATCAAGATATAATCTCCATCAAATACCAATAAAAGGAGAGAAGAGGAATTTTTTTTTTTTTTTTTTTTTTTTTTTTTTTTTTTTTTTTTTT
>NW_022436941.1:25711414-25876586 GCF_009761245.1 Sapajus apella | reverse complement strand
CCTGGGTTCAGGCAATTCTCCTGCCTCAGCCTCCTGAGTAGCTGGGATTACAGGCACGCCCACCTGCCCAGCTAAGAAAAGAGGAATTTTAAAGAGAATGTTTCTCTGAGCTTGATTTCCCAGTGGGAGGGAGGCCTAGACTCCCACTGGACACTTGTGGCTCAGCCCATGGAATTTCTATCTCTGAGATCTCGAGGCTCTGCGGGGGAAAAAACGACCAACAGCTGAGAGGAACAGCGCAGTGCCTACAAGCATAACCCCCGCTGACACCAAGTAGGCACTTTCTCCTAAGGACGCTCAGTCCTTGCCGTAACAGAACAAGCCGCCATCTGCCTTCTCCCAAATCCCCACACTGCCTGTACTCTATCTGCTTGCAGACGGCTGGCCGGATGGGTGGGGGAGCGCAGCTGTTCTTGCTCTGTGAAGGCGGCAGGCCGCGGGGACTCCAGCGTGCGAAGCAGAGCGTCCCACCGGCCACAAGGGCGTCCCATCTCTGTTCCGGGCACGTCTCCCCCGGGGCGCCCAGTCTGGGCCAGTACAACCCACGCGACATCGCGCTTTTCCTGTAGTGCCTCACGCTCTGCGGTGGGATTTTCTTTTGCCTGGACGACGGTATTTGATCCTCGCATCAAGTTTGTGGTTTTGTTTTCAATGCTGTTTTGCCAGGAGGGAAGTGAAGAAATAAGCTGCGGGTGCGGAGGCTTCCCGTCAGCAACATTAGGATCCACCCTTTATGGAGGAGCCTTTTCTCACGTCTGCATTTAAAATACCACTACCCACAGTCTAAGTTTGTCCTTCTGGTACATTCTAAATTTCTTCAATACAGAGTTGAGAGGTGACTGGGCATGAAACCAAGTCTGTCGTCATCCTCATCCCTTTGAATTATAGGGAAAGTTTTTGGAATACAAAGGACAATGTCGCCGATCTGGGCTGAAAAGCCCTTAACCAAATGTAAACCCTCCACTGTGAACTGCACTTTGTTTTTGGCTTTGCTATGTGGTCCCGGACACTCTTCAAGAAAGAAGCAAAGATTTTCTTTCTTAAACAAGTGAGAGAGTTAGTGATCTGCCAAGATCCCGGACCAAAAAAACAACAACAAAAAAGTCCTAGTACTTTTGAATTTAGGACTTTGTTTTTGCTTTATCCTCTTCCCTGATGTTTTACTCTTTGGGAACTGGGAATTATGAATAGTTGTTGAGTATTAATGTATTTCTGTTAAAATCCCAAGAGAAGTACTCTTAAGTTCCCATGCATAATAGGAAAAGTTCAGAACTGAAATTCATCAAAAGGCTAGTGGTTAATTTGCTTGGAAAATCATGCCTCCCTGGAAGATGACAGCTTGGTATTTTCTATAGCTGTCTACATGAACACTTTAGTCTGTCTTTTAAGTAGGGAATTTCCTAGAGATGAAGCTAACAGAGCCAAAAGTCTGATCATGATCCTTGACTGTATTTGAATTGGTGGCTTTTTCCCATGAAATACAAAAGAAACTTGAACCAGGGCTTTGGTCCTTGTGTCACCTCTATATCAAAGACAGCCTGCAGCAAAGCGCGGCTCAGCTGCTCAAGTGCAGGGACTGGCATGGTTGATGGAAAGTAATAGGAGCAGTGTCAGGGAAGACTGTAGGTAGCAGAAGCGATAATGAGATGGAGTGTGATAGAGCCCCCGGCAAGATTAAATGTGCAAGTGTCTTTCTTCTCTAGTTAGACATTTATATCATTCACTTTCCAACCTTAAACATCCAAGGAGAGTGCTGCGCTTGCCAATTTTTCTATTGACCTTTCACAGCTTTGCAAAGCAAAAATTCCTCTGCTTTTTTTCTGTTTGAGGAAGAGGGTGCAGATTCAGCATTCCTTCCCCAAATCAAGCACCAGTCAGCCAGTCCTTGAGCGAGGCCCACTGCTCATGTGCAGAGACCGGGAGGGAAAGATGGTCTGTTGAATGTTTGCATCTTACATCCAAAGAATGTTTCCATATGCTACAGACAGCCCCAGATCACGGGAGCATTTTTCTGTGGTTTCTGAATGGAACAGCTTGTCTCTTCCTGCTGCTTTACAGGCATAAAGAAGAAATAAATGCTCAAGTTTTTTTGGTAGGTTATAGGCAGATGCTTAGTGTTGTTCCGTCTTGTGACTGTAAACATTCATTTTGCCTTCCCTTTCTCTCTATCTGGCTTTTGTAAGATTTCGAATATTTCTGAGGACACAATGAGTTTTAAGAATGTGTATATTTCTATTCCACTTGTTTCTAATCCTTGCTCTGAAAGAAATGCCAGTTGCTCTAATTAGATGTGACAGTGGAGATTTAGCATCATATTGCAGAAGAGGCACAGGCCAAAGAAAACAGAGGCCTGTGTTCCAGGGCTGCCTTTACTACTCGCTAGTTGTTTGGCTTCAAACAAACCCCCTCATGTCTCCGGACCTTGGTTTTCTACTACCTAAAATGAGGTGGGGAGAAGGGAGAGTGGGCCATCCCAGGTAGCAAACACGTCGAAACTAGGCTTCTCCTAGCAATTACTAGCATGACTTATTCACACCCTCCAGCCATTTACATACATTCCATAATACACACACACACACACACACACACACACACACTCACATATATATTTTAAGAAATTTTAAAAGTTTTGAGACAGAGTCTCGCTCTATCACCCAGACTGGAGTATAGTGTTGCAGTCATAGCTTACTTCGGCCTTTAACTCCTGGGATCAAGTGATCCTCTTCATTCAGCTTCCCTAATAGCTAGGACTATAGGTACACCTCTGAGCTAGTGCCCAGCTAATTTGTTTTAAATTTTTTTATAGAGACGAGGTCTCACTATGTTTCCCTTGCTGGTTTAAAACTCCTGGCTCACGTGATCCTCCCACCTCAGCTACACAAAGTGCTGAGATTACAGGCATGAGCCACCATGCCCATCCTAAAATTAACAATAATTTTTATTTTTTCTAACTTTACTTATTTACATTTTATAATATTTATCACTTAAAAACACAAACTTTAAGAAAAAAGAAACAACATAAACTGCTGTTAGATGCTTTAGTATCATGTATGCGGAAATATCTTCCTTCCCCAAAAGAGCTTTAAATATTTGAATTAGGTGCTATAATTTAAGAACTAGTCTAATTAAATCTCTGAAAAGCTAAAGAGTCTTCATAAAACAAAGCAGGGACCATAAACAGCACAATAATATGGATACAATAACCATCAGAGTAGGAGAAAATATTGAATTTCTATAATTAATTATACAGTTAAAAAATAAATTATGCAAAGACAATGAGTCTTTCTAAATAAAACTATAAGATAATAAAATGTGCCCATGCTTTTCAATCTGTTTTTACATTTTTTTTCCAGAGGTTATTGGGGAACAGGTGGTACTTAGATGTGTAAGTTCTTTGGTGGTGATGTGTTAGATTTTGGTGCACCCATCACCCGAGCAGTATACACTGCACCCAATTTGTGGTCTTTTATCCCTCACCCCCTTCCTTCCCTTTCCCCTTTAGTCCTCAAAGACCACTGTCTTTCTTATGCCTTTGCATCCTCATAGCTTAGCTCCCACATATGAGTGACAACATACAATATTTGGTTTTCCATTCCTGAGCTACTTCACTTAGAAAAATTGTCTCTAGTCTATCCAGGTCACTGCAAATGCTGTTAATTCATTCCTTTTTATGGCTGGGTAGTATTCCATCATATATATATATACCACAGTTTCTTTATCTGCTCATTAATTGATGGACACTTGGGTTGGTTCCACGTTTTTACAATTGCAAATTGTGCTGCTATTAATATGTCTGTGCACATATCTTTTTCATATAGTAACTTCTTTTCGTATAGGTAGATCCAGCAGTGGGATTGCTGGGTCAAATAGTACTTCTACTTTTAGTTTTTTAAGGAATCTCCACTCTGTTTTCCATAGTGGTTGTACTAGTTTACATTCCCACCAGCTGTGTAGAAGTAATCCCTGTTCACCACATCCATGCCAACATCTATTATTTTTCAATTTTTGATTATGGCCATTCTTGTAGGAGTGAGGTGGTATCGCACTGTGGTTTTGATTTGCATTTCCCTGATCATTAGTGATGTTGAGCATTTTTCATATGTTTGTTGGCCACTTACATGTCTTCTTTTGATAATTTTCTATTCATGTCTTTACCCACTTTTTGATGAGATTCTTTGTTTTTTTCTTGCTAATTTGAGTTCATTGTAGAATCTGGACATCAGTCCTTTGTCAGATGTATAGATTGTGAAGGTTTTCTCCTGCTCTGTGGATTTTCTGTTTACTCTTCTGACTGCTCATTTGGCTTTGCAGAAGCTATTTAGTTTAATGAAGTCCCAGCTATTTATCTTTGTTTTTATTGCATTTGCTTTTGGGTTCTTGGTCATGGAGTCCTTGCCTCAGCCAATGTCTAGAAGGGGTTTTCAAATGTTGTCACCTAGAATTTTTATAGTTTCAAGTCTGAGACTTAAGTCCTTGATACCAATTCTTCTTTGAAAGTCTGGAAGAATTCTACTGTGACTCCATGTGGTCCTGGACTTTGTTGTTTTTTTACTAACATTTTAATCTCTCTGCTTGTTATTGGTCTATTCAGAGTATTTAATTCATCCTGACTTAAGCTAGGAAGGTTACATCTTTCCAGGAATTTATCCATCTCCTCTAGATTTTCTAATTTACATGTGTAAACGTGTTCATAGTAGCCTTGAATAATCTTTTGTTTTTCAGTGTTGTCAGTTTAATATCTCCCATTTCATTTCGATTGAGCTTATTTGGATTTTCTCTCTATTCTTGGTCAGTCTTGCTAATGGCCTACCAATTTCATGTATCTTTTTGAAGAACCAGCTTTTTGTTTCATTTATCTTTTGCATTGTTTTTGTTTCAATTTCATTTAGTTCTGCTCTGATCATGGTTATTTCCTTGCTGCTGCTGGGTTTGGGTTTGGTTTGTTCCTGTTTGTCTAGTTCCCTGAGGTATGACCTTAGATTGTCCGTTTTTGCTCTTTCAGACTTTTTGATGTAGGCATTTAGGGCTATGAAATTTCCTCTTAGCACCAGCTTAGCTGTATCCCTGAGGTTTTAATAGGTTGTATCACTACTGTTATTCAGTTTGAAGTATTTTAAAATTTCCATTTTGATTTTGTTTTTGATCCAATGATCATTCACGAGCAGGTTATTTAATTTTCATATATTTTCATTGTTTTGAAGGTTCCTTTTTGTGTTGATTTCCAGTTTTATTTTACTGTTGTCTTAAAGAGTGCTTTATACAATTTGAATATTATTGAATTTATTGAGGCTCATTTTTTGGCCTATCATATGGTTTATCTTGGAGAAAGTTCCATGTGCTGTTGAATAGAATGTATATTCTGCAGTTATTGGATAGAATGTTCTGTAAATATCTGTTAAGTCCATTTGTTCCAGGGTATATTTTAAATCCATTGTTTCTTTTTTGACTTTCTATCTTGATGACCCATCTAGTGCTTTCAGTGGAGTATTGAAGTCCTCCACTATTAATGTGTTGCTGTTTATCTCATTTCTTAGGTCTATTGGTAATTGTTTGATAAATTTGAAAGCTCCAGTGTTAGGTGCATATATATTTATGATTGTGATATTTTGCTCTTGGACAAGGCCTTTTATCATTGTATAATGACCTTCTTTGTCTTTTTTAACTGCTGTTGCTTTAAAGTTTATTTTGCGTGATATAAGAATAGCTACCCCTGCTCACTTTTGGTGTCCATTTGCATGGAATGTCTTTTTCCATCTGTTTACCTTAAGTTTATGTGAGTCCTTATGTGATAGGTGTGTCTCTTGAAGACAACAGATAGATGGTTGGTGAATTTTTATCCATTCAACAATTCTATCTTTTAAGTGGAGCAGTTAGTTTATTTACTTTCAATATTAGAATTGATATGTGAGGTACTGTTTCATTCATAATGCTATTTGTTGCCTGTATACCTCTTTTTTTTAATTGTATTTGTGTTTTGTAGGTCCTGTGAGATTTATTCTTTAAAGAGGTTCTGTTTTGATGTGTTTCCAGGATTTGCTTCAAGATTTAGAGTTCCTTTTAGCAGCTCTTGTAATGTTGGCTTGATAGTGGCAAACTCTCTCAGCATTTGGTTACCTGAAAAAGACTGTATCTTTCCTTTACTTCTGAAGCTTAGTTTTTCTGGTACAAAATTCTTGGCTGATAATTGTTGTTTTTGAGGAGGCTGAAGATAGAGCCCCAATCCCTTCTAGCTTGTAAGGATTCACTGAATATTCATTGAATATTTCTCCCTCTACCTCTTGCATCATTTTTTTTTTTGGATTTGCTTACACTGAACTTTGTCATTCCCTGGTGCCTCCCTAATTAGCTTGATAACTAACCTTCTGAATTCTTTTTCAGGTAGATCAGGGATTTCTTCCTGGTTTGGATCCACTGCTGGAGACATGGTGTGATTTTTTAGGGGTGTTAAAGAACCTAGTTTTGTCATATTACCAGAGTTGGTTTTCTGGTTCCTTCTCCTTTGGGTCAGCTCTGTCAAAGAAAAGGGCTAGGGCTCAAGGCTGCTGTTCAGTTCCTTTTCTCACGAGGTATTTCCTTGATTTAGTACTTTCCCCCTTTTTCTAGGCATGTGGATTCCTGAGAGCCAAGCTGTAGTGATTGTTCTCTCATTTCTGGGTCTAGCCACCCAACAAGCCTTCCAGGCTCTGAGCTCATACTGGGGTTGTTGGCAAAGAATCCTGTGATGTGAACCATCTGTGGGTCTCTCAGCCATGGATACTAGCACCTGTTCTGGTGGAGGTGGCAGGGGAGTGAAATGGACTCTCTGAGTCCGTAGCTTTAGTTGATTAATGCACTATTTTTGTGCTAGTTGGCCTCCTGCTGGGAGGTGGTGCTTTCAAGAAAGTATCAGCTGTGGTAGTATGGGAAGGAATAGGTGGTGGATGGGGCCCTAGAACTCCAAAGAATATATGCTATTTGAAGGTACCAGGGTGGGTAGTGAAGGACCATTAGGTGGGGGTAGGGTTAGGCATGTCAGCTCAGACTCTACTTGGGCGGGCCTTGCTATGGCTGCTGTGGCAGATAGGGGTAAGTGTCTCAGGTCAATGGAGTTATGTTTCCAGGAGGCTTATGGCTGCCTTTTCTGTGTCATGCAGGTTTTCAGGGAAGTGGAGAAAGTCAGCAGTAACAGGCGTCACTCAGCTTCCACACAACCCAAAGTGGTAGTCTCACTTCCACCATGCCATCTATGGCACCAAGTCTGTTTCCAGGCAGTGAATGAACAGTGCTGAGAACTTGCCCAAGACTACTCACCTCTCAGCTACAAAAATAAGTAGGGCTTTCCTTCTTCCCCCACCTGTGGAGTCCACACACCAGATTCATGCCCTCTCCTGAATTCTGGTCAGGAGACTTCTCAATCAGTTCAAATTGTTACAAATTTCAGCTAGAAGTTTTCTTCTTCTTGTGGCCTTTTCTCAGTGCCTCCAGCAGCCTTCCTCAAGGATGCATGTGATGGGAGGCAGAAATGTCTTAGTAGGGAATCCAGTGAGCCCACAAAGATTTTCCTGCTGTTTCATCTACCCCTGTATTTCCTGTATTTCACTTGGCTCACTAAATTGAGCTTCAGGTTCCCCCCGGGGGGGGTGTTTTTGGGTACAGATAATCTCCTTTTCATAATTCCACAGCTTGGACACTCACAGTATTTGGGTATCTCCCCAGTCCTCCAGGAGCAATCTGCCTCTTTCAGAGGGCATGTGGGTTCACTTCAAGAAGAGTTTTTAAATGAAGACAGGAAAATGCTCAATAGAAATGCCTCCTAACCATCTAGAATCGATCATCTTGAAAATAATGATCAATTATTAATTAAAAGTTATCAATTAAACTAAAAATGACATCATTAAAAAACAAACAAAAAACCTACTGTCATCCATCCAAGTTGGCTGATTAGAAGCAGCTGCATTTCACAACACTTATAGAGAAGAATTAAAAGGATTAAGGGAATTTATCACCTTCAACTGAAATATGCAGATTTTCACATTGGTACTGACTAGCCAAACAATTCAACTCATGGAGAATGAAGCAAAGTTAGCAGTGGCAATGACCCACATGGGAGTGGCACAGAGCCAAGGGAACCCCCACCCCGAACCAAGGGAAGCAGTGAGT
Organism: Sapajus apella; assembly: GCF_009761245.1. Lineage (NCBI taxonomy): Eukaryota > Metazoa > Chordata > Mammalia > Primates > Cebidae > Sapajus > Sapajus apella. The sequence continues at coordinate 25,868,447 of NW_022436941.1, read as the reverse complement.
GATAGTGCAACCCCCTCCCCCAGGGAAACCACACTTCTCCCATGGATCTTTGCAACCTGTCAATCAGGAGATCCGTTTGTGAGTACACACCACCAGGGCCTTGGGTCTGATACGTAGAGCTGTGTGGAGTCTGAGCAGAGCAGTTACTCAGGCACACATAGAGACCCTGGAGATTTACATGCTCTGGTCCCATGATCTCTGGCAAGGCAGGAAATCCATGTATACATATCCTTAGGAATGGACCTGAATCCAGGGAGCCAAGCAACATCCTTCTGTGGGCCCTAATTTTACTGCATCTCACAATAAGACCAACTGGCTAGCAATTTCAGCCAGCCAGTGACAAAAGGCTAGAATCTATCTGAGACGAATCAAAGTTCTCAGGCAGAGGGGCAGCTGCCATCTCTGCAGCTCAGTAGACTCAGCTGTTTCATTCAGCTGGCTTTAAAGAATGCAAACAGTTCAGAGGAGGCAGGTCTCCCACAATGCAGCACAATTGCCTTGCCAGATCATGGCTAGACTGCTTCTTTAAGCAGGACCCCAATCAATTCCTCCTCACTGGGCAAGACCTCCCTGTGGAGGCTTCAGCCACTCCAGCAAGGGTTCTATAGACAGAGCTCTGAACTCTTCCTGTGACAGAGCACCCAAAGGGAAGGTCAGCCACCATCTCTGTGTTGCAGTAGAATCAGTTGTTCTAGCCTTCTGGCTTTGGAAAATACAAACAGTCTAGAGGAGGAAAGATCATCTCCCAACATAGCATACCTGCTCTACCAAAAAGCAACCAGACTCTTTTTTTTTTTTTTTGACAGAATCTTGCCCTGTCACCAGGCTGGAGTGCAGTGGTGTCATCTCTGCTCACTGCAACCTCTCACTCTCTGGTTCAAGAGATTCTCCTGCCTCAGCCTCCTGAGTAGCTGGGATTACAGGCACACATCACCATGTCCAGCTAATTTTTTTTTGTATTTTTAGTAGAGACAGAGTTTCACCATGTTGGCCAGGATGGTCTCAATTCAAACTCCTGACCTCGTGATCCGCCCACATAAGCCTCCCAAAGTGCCCAACATCATTGATCCTTAGAGAAATGCAAATCAAAACTACAATGAGATATCATCTCACACCAGTCAGAAGTCTATTACTAAAATGTCAAAAACAGATGCTGTTGAGATTGTGGAAAATAAGAAATGCTTTTGGTGGGAGTGTGAATTCATTTAACCATTGTGGAAGATAATGTGAAGTTTCCTCAAAGACTTAGAGGCAGAAATACAATTTGACCCAGCAATCCCATTACTGGGTATATACCCAAAGGAATATAAACCATTCTATTACAAAGATACATCCACATGTATGTTCTTTACAGCACTATTCACAATAACAAAGACATGGAATCAACCTAAATGCCCATCAATTATAGAAAAAATAAAATGTGGTACGTATACACCATGGAATACTATGCAGCCATAAAAAGGAATGAGTTCATCTCTTTTGCAGGGACATAGCTGGAGTTGGAAGTAGTGATCCTCAGAAAATTAACACAGGAACAGAAACCAAACACCACATGTCATCACTTATAAGTGAGAGGTGAATGATGAGAATACGTGGACACAGAGGAGAACAACACACACTGGGACCTGTCATTGTAGGGGAGAGAGAGCAAATGGATGCTGGGCTTAATAGCTAGATGACGGAGTGGTCTGTGCAGAAAACCACCATGGCACACATTTAGCCATGTAACAAACCTGAACATGTACCCCTGAACTTATAATAAAAGTTGAAGGGAAAAAAAAAGAGAGATAAAAAAGTACTATCTCATTCCCCTACTCTCTGACTTGCTCTTCCCATAGCCTTTCTCCTTCCTGGTAAATGACAACTCCATTGTAACTGCTCATACCAAAACCTGGGAATCACCTTTGATTCCTCTCTCCCATTTCAGGTTCCATTCATCAGCAAGTCCTGTCCACTTTACCTTGAAATATGCTTTGACACAGAATACCTCTACCCTGGTCTCCTAAGTATCTCATTTTCACCACCACCTCTGCAAGTCTATTCTTAACACAATGACCAGAATAATTCTTTAGGGAAGTAAGACAGATTACATTTCACCTGTGGTTCAAAGATTTCCTTCCCATTCCATATTAAACCTTGTTAAGCCTAAGCCCTTACATGGCCTTGTAACAGAGCTTGCTTGATCTTACTTGACCCCCACCTCTCTGACTTATACTACTGCTTTCTCCCATTCCTTCTGCTTCAGCTATACTAGCCTCTTTTCTATTCCTACAACACACCCCGTGCACACTCAGCGAAGAGCCTTTGCCCAGAACAGTCCTTCAGTGTTTGCTTTCTTACTCTCTTCAAGTCTCTCATCAAATGTGAGTGGAAATTCCCTTGACCTTGACACTCCGCCTGCCCCTGACACTCCAGACCTCCTTATTCTGTCTTATCTTAATTTATAGCTCTTACTGACACACGACATATATTTACTTGTTTATTTATGTATGCTTTCTGATTTCTTCTCCAGATTAGCCGCCTTAGAATGTAAGATCCACGGAGGCAGGTGCTTTATCTTTCTTTTCTGCCAATCCTTATGGCTAGAACAGCACCTACTGCATAGTAAAAGCTCAATAAATATGGTAAAATGAACAAAAGCATTCAGCACATCATTAATGAAAATCTACTCTGGATGACTAGTGTCTGGAACAGCTACAATAGTAAAGGAGGCCAACATGGGCCCTGCCTGATATAGCTTGCATTTTAAGGGGAGAAAATCTACTCAATGTATTATAATTTATTTATTTTTAAATTTATATCAGATAATCTCAGATAATGATAAAGAATAATGAAATAAAAATGGGCTAAGGGTACGGATTAATGGTTACTTTTAATAGGGCAGTCAGAAAAGGCCACTTTGGGGAAATAATTTATGCTGAGACCTGATAAGAAGCAGGCAGCCAGGAATGGAAAAGAATTCCAGGCAGAGGAAACAGCAATGAAAAGGCCTTGAGGCAGTGACAAAGGTTGGTGTGTTGCAAGAACAAACAAAACCTCAGAGGTATGGCAGGAGAAGCAGGGCAGGACCTGCTCACAGAGGTCGTAACAAACACCACATTTTATTTTAAATCTATTGGAAGCTATTGGAGGAATTTAAGAAGGAGGGTGATGGAGTACACTGTACATTTTTAAAAGATGACTTGGACTTCTCTATGGAGAATAGACGTCTCATGAGGCAACAGTAGAACCAGTTAGTTGGTTGTCTTACAGTTGTCCAGGGAGAGATGACTGTGCTTTAAAACAGAGAGAGTGGTAAACTGTCAAGAAGTTAAAAATGGAAGTTTTTTTGGAATATATTTATTTTCCTATTTTGCGGAAAGCAAGGCGAAGTGTGGCCATGTGTATACAGTCCAATTGGAAACGTAGAGTGTAGAGCTGAACAGAAACCTTGGAATCATTGTTTGGATTGTCTCACCTCATACAGAAACCCCCTCTGCTACATCTCTGACATATAGCCATCGAAACCTACTGAAAATCCTCAGTCATGAGCAACTGACCACACTCTACTACCCCTAGCACCATGTTCAAGTTTCCACACGTGAAAAGTAAATGGGCATTATTATCCCAGTTTGTAAAATAAGAAAAACCCTGCAGGAGTTAAAATGGTTCTCAAGACAGCATTGTAAATGAGCAGCAGAGGAAGGACTAGAACTAGTTATCTCAATTCCCAGTCCAATAGTAGGCAGATGCTGGTGATAATCCATCTATGAATTAATTTGTCCTAATAACTAAAGGCATTCCTTTCTAATCTACATCTGTACACTCCACTCCTGCTGAGCTTCAAAGCTTCTCTTCTCAGGGAAATCCAAAGTAGATGAGCCTGAAAGTGACAAGCAGGAGGTCACTAGCAGGTGTCCCCTTTCTCCTGACCATATATGCAGTTTGGGACTCAGCAGTCTGGTATGGCTAGCCCAGCAAGAGCCAATGGAAAAGAGAAAAACAATCAAGTTAAACTGACGGGAACTCATACACTCCCTTGAAAGAAGGATGGCAGCCCAAGGATGGATGTCTGGGGAATCTCTAAAAAGCAAATGAGGCTGAGAGACCTGCATGCAGAAAATTCAATCAATAAAGAGGCACAAACATTTTGGTAGAAATGGAGCCTGCTATAGACTTGACAATAACTGATGAAAGCTAAGAAGCCTCTTGAGGAGGAATGTTGTAAAACTGGAAAGAAGCCTACTAGTTCAAGTCTGAAGATCCAAATTCTATTCCAGGCATGAATTCTACTAGGCTTCTGTTGGAAGTGAATGGGTGAATGTGCAAGGGTGGGTGTGGGGTGAATGTACAAGGTTGGGTGTGGGGGGCCATTCAGACAAGTGGTTTACTCCCTGGGATTTCTGGAAGAATACTATAATGATGGCTTCACCACTGATTTCTCTCTTTTAAAAAGTTAAGTAAAAACCATATATTTATCTGCAATTTATATGGACTAAAAGGGCTAAAAGGGTAAATATACATCAGCAATTCTGATGGAAGTGTTATGTGTTTTTAATTAAATAAATGGAAAAAATGATTATTTCTTAATAAAACCCGAAGAAATCTTTCCAAAAGACATCAGACCGAATTAGGATTGCCTTCACAAACATGCAAAGCGAAAAATAAAAATGTTTATGCTTAACCACATTCAAACATCAGTGACTGCAACAGCCTTTTGGGACAACGTGGTAGAGAGTAAATTGGTTGCCATTGTTGCCTATTGTGGTAAATATGTGATGTATAAATTGAAAAGGGTAGCACTCACTCATCTGACCCTTTCTCTTTCAAAACCTGTTTGCCTGGCATTGCTTAAGATAAAGGAAATACAGTGGTGGAAACGTAGAAAACAACTTTTTTTTAAGTTTGGCAGTAGATATTAAGAGAAATTACAGTAAGAATCCTTAATGATCAATAGGCTAGAAATGACAGGAATTGATAATCTTCCTGGTTCCTATCAGCTTTAACAGTCTAGAGGCTCTATACTATTAAAAATTTCAGAGAAGCATTCATATGAGGTAATATAAAAAGATCGAGTCTTTTTGTATTCAGATGTGCTCCAGCTCCCCCATCACAGGGCTATCCTCTGGGGTGAAGTCACTCTCAAGTGGGTTACTGTAGGTAAGACATGACCAAGAAGGAAGAGCAGGGGACCAGGAGTCAGGAAGCCTATGTTTAGGGTTTGGGCTGCTCATCAGTAACTGAACCATTTTGACCTTCACCTTGCATCAGTGAGAATAACTACTATTAAGAAGCCAAAAAGCAATAGATGCCAGCTAGGCTGTAGAAAAAAGGAAAGAATTGTATACTGCTGATGAAAGTGTAAATTAGTTCAGCCACGTGGAAAGCAGTTTAGAGATTTCTCAAACATAAAGCAGAGCTACCATTCAACCCAGGAATCCCAGTACTGTGTATGTTCTCAAAGGAAAATAAATCATTCTGTCAAAAAGACACATGCACTTACATATTTATCACCATGCTTATTCACAATAGCAAAGACAAGAATCAACCTACATGCCCATCAATAGTAGACTGGATAAAGAAAATTTGGTACATATACACCATGGAATACTATGCAGCCATGGAAAAGAATACAATCTTATCCTTTGCAGCTGCATGGAAGGTAGCTTGTTTGCCATTTGCATGTGTTCTTTTGAGAAATGCCTATTCAGATCTTTGCCTATTTTAAAATCAGATTATTAGATTTTTTCCTATTAAGTTGTTTGAGCTCCTTAGATAATCTGATTATGTATTAGTCTGTTTTCACACTGCTATGAAGAAATACCTGAGACTGGCTAATTTATTAAGAAAATAAGTTTAATTGACTAACAGTTCTGCCTTGCTGGGGAGGCCTCAGGAAACTTACAGTCATGGTGGAAGGCAAAAGAGAAGCAGGCACTTTCTTCAGAGGGTGGCAGGATGGAGTGAGTGCAAGCAGAGGAAATGTCATATGCTTAGAAACCATCATATCTCATGTGACTCATTACTACAAGAACGGCATGAGGGAAACCACCCCTGTGATTCAATTACCTCCACGTGGTCCCTCCCTTGACATATAGGGATTATGGGGATTAAAATTCAAGGTGAGATTTGGATAGGGACACAGAGTCAAACCCTTATTAATCTTTTGTCAAATGGATAGTTTGCAAATATTCACTTTCATTTTGTGGGTTGTTTCTTCACATTAATTGTTTCCTTTGCTGTTCAGTAGCTCTTTAATTCAAGGTGACCCCATTTTATTATGTTTGCTTTGATTGCCTCTGCTTATGGGGTATTACTCAAGAAATTTTTTCCCAGACCAATGTTCTGGAGAGTTTCCCCATTGTTCTAAGAGTTTCATACTTTAAAGTTTTAGACCTAAGCCTTTAATCCATTTTTATTTCATGTTTGTATATTGTGAGAAAGCTATTTTGATTCTTCTGCACATGATACTCAGTTTTCCCAGCAGCATTTATTAAAGAGACTATTCTTTCCCTAGTAGGTATTTTTGGCACCTTTGTCAAAATGTATAGATGTGTAGATTTGTTTCTGGGATCTCTATTCTATTCCAGTGGTCTATGTATCTATTTTCATGCCAATATCATGCTGCTTTGGTTACTATAGCTCTGTAGTAACCAAGTCAGATATTGTGATTCCTCCAGTTTTGTTCTTTTTGCTCATGAGATCTTCAACTATTCTAGGTCTTTTGTGGTTCCATATAAATTTTAGTATTCCCTTTTCTATTTCTGTGAACAATGGCATTGGTATTTTGATAGGGGCTGCATTAAATCTGTAGATTGCTTTGGATAGTATGGACATTTTAATAATATTGATTCTTCTCATTCAAAACCATGGATTATCTTTCCATTTTTATGTCCTCTTCAATTTCTTTCATCGGTGTTTTATAATTTTTTATTGTGGAGATCTCTCACTTCTTTGGTTAAATTTATTCCTAGGAATATTACATTATTTGTAGTTATTGTAAATGGGATTACTTTCTTTATTAGTTTTTCATATTGTTCACTGTAGACATATAGAAATGCTACAGATTTTGTGTGTTGATTTTACATCCTGTCATTTTACTGAATTTGTTTATCAGTTCTAATAGTCTTTAGGCTTTCCCAAATATAAGATTGTGTCATTTTCAAAGAAGGATTATTTGAGTTCTTCCTTTTCAATTTGAATGCTCTGTATTTCTTTCCAGTACTACATTGAATACAGGTGATAAAAGAGGGCATTCCTGTCTTGTTTTAGATGTTAGAGGAAAGGCTTTCAGTTTTTCCCCATTCAGTGTGATACTAGCTGTGAGTTTGTCATATATCTCTTATTGTGTTGAGGTATGTTTCTTCTACAGCCAGTTTTTGAAGAATTTTATCATGAAGGGATGTTGAATGTTATCAAATGCATTTCCAGCATCAGTTGAAATGATTGGCCTGTAGTTTTCTTCTTTTGATGTGACTTCTCTTGGTTTTGGTATCAGAGTAATACTGGCCTCACAGAATTAGTGTGAAAGTATTTCCTCCTCTATTTTTTTGGAATATTTTGAGGATGTTGATATTAGGTTTTTTTTTTAAGTGCTCAGTAAAATTCAACAACAAAGTCATTGGGTCCTGGACTTCTTCTTTGCTAGGATACTTTTCATTGTGGCTCCAATCTTGTTATTAGTATGTTGAGGTTTTACATTTCTTCACAGTTCAATTTTGCTGGGTTATATGTACCTAAGTATTAAACTATTTCTTCCAGGTTTTCCAATTTATTGGCATATTGTTGTTCATATTAACGTCTAATAATTTTTTAATTTCTGCAGTATCAATAGTAATGCCTCCTTTCCCATCTGTGATTTTATTTTTGTCTTCTCATTTTTTCTTAGTTTAGCTAAATATTTGTTAATTTTGTGTTTCAAAACACAAACTTTTTGTTTTGATATTTTTGTATTTTTTGTTTTAACTTATTTATACTATCATCTTTATTGTTCTCTTCTAAATTTGGGTTTGGTTTGCTCTCGCTTTTCTAGCGTTAACTCATGTTCTAAGAGTACTCTCATCTCTAATCCTAATGTAACATCATACACATTTCTGTTACATTACAATTAGAGACAAGTTCTGTTGAGAAAGAACTCTAAGAATACCTTTTATATTTTATTTTCACATTGAAAATCAGTAAGATTTGCTTCAGCCTCAAAGAGTACATTTATGTAAAATTAAATGAGCACTGGCAACAAGCTTCGTTTTTTTTCCTAAATGGGAAATGGGTTAAGATGCATCATTAGGTTGTTTATTTGAAGATTTTCTACATTTTTGAAATACATGATTATTGCTATAAACTTTCTTCTTACTACTGCTTTCACCCTATGCCATAGGTTTTGGTACATTGTCTTTCCGTATTGTTCCAAGAATTTTTAAAATTTTCTTCTTAAATTCTTCACTGACCCACTGGCCATTCCAGAGCATATTGTTTATTTTCCATTTGTCTGTACAGTTTCTAAAATTCCACTTGCTGTTTATTTGTAGTTTTATTCCATTGTTGTCAGAAAAGATACTTGATATAATTTTAATTTTTTTAAGTTATAAATACTTGTTTTGTGGCCTAACACATGGTCTGTTCTTGAGAAAATCCATGTGCTAAGAAGACCACGAATTCTGCAACCATTAGATGAAATGTTCTGCAAATAGGTATTAAATATTCGTTTAATATATAGTGCAGGTTAGGTTCAATGTTTGTTCATTTTCTATGTGGAAGATCTGTTCAATGCTAAAAGTTGGGTGTTGAAGTCTCCAACTTTTATTGTATTGAGGTCTCTTCTTTTAGTTCTAATAATATTTACTTTATAGATCTGGGTGCTCCTGTGTTGGGTGCATATATATTTAATATTGTCATATTCTCTTGATAAATTGACTTCTTTATCATTATATGTCTTTCTTTTTATAAAGTAAAGCACTTAAATACATTTCTTTTGAAATCTATTTTATCTGATATAGCTACTCCTGCTCTTTTTGGTTTCAATTTACATAAACCATCATTTTTCATTCTTTACATTCAGTCTATGCATGTATTTATAGGTGAAGTGTGTTTCTTACAGGAAATAGATCATTGGATACTGTTTTGTTATTAGTTCAGTCACTCTATGTCTCTTGATAAATTTAATCTGTTTACATTCAGTGTTATTATCGATAAGGACTTACTCCTGCCGTTTTATTTGTTTTCTGGGTTTGTCTCTGTTTGGTCTCTTCCTTCTTCTTTTCCTTCCTGATTTCCTTTTAATGAAGATGATTTTCTCTGTTGATGTGTTTTAATTTCTTGCTTTTTACTCTTTGCGTATCTGATCTATTTTTTTTAATTTGAGGTTACCATGGGGCTTGCAAATATCTTATAACCTATTATTTTAAACTAACAACAACTCAACATCAATTGCATGAACAAACTAACAAGCAAAGGGAAAACTAACAAAAACTCTACACATTAACTTCATCCTTCTGCCTTTTAACTTTTTGTTGTTTCTATTTATATCTTATTATACTGTCCATGTCTTGAAGAGTTGTTGTATTTGTTATTTTTGACCGGTTCATCTTTTAGCTTTTCTACAATGTATGAGTAATTTACACATTACAATTACAGTGTTATAATATTCTGTGTTTGTGTGTGTACAATTAGCAGTGAGTTTCATATCCTCAGATGAATTTTTATTACTCATTAACATCCTTTGCTTTCAAACTGAAGAATTGCCTTTAGCATTTCTTGTAGAAGAGGTCTACTGTTGATGAAATCTCTCAGCTTTTATTTTTCTGGGAAAGTCTTTAGTTCTCTTTCATATTTGAAGGATATTTCTTTTGGATATACTATTATAGGTTAAAAGTGTTTTTTTCTTCAGTATTTAAACATGTTATGCTACTCTCCTAGCCTGTAAGATACTTACTGAGAAATCTGCTGCCAGATATATTGGAGCTCCTTTTAATATTATTTGTTACTTTTCTCTGGCTGCTTTTAGGATTGCTTTTAGGGTTGCTTTTAGGATTCCTTCCTTCCTTCCTTCCTTCCTTCCTTCCTTCCTTCCTTCCTTCCATCCTCCCTGCCTCCCTCCCATCCTTCTTCCCTTTCTTCCTTCCTGCTTTTAAGGTTGCTTTTAGGATTCCCTCCCTCCCTCCCTTCCTTCCTTCCTTCCTCCCTCCCTCCCTCCCTCCCTCCCTCCTTCCATCCCTTCCTTTCTTTCTCTTTTTTTTTTTCAGACACAGAATCTTGCTATGTCACAGCTGGATTGCAGTGGTGCAATCATACCCACTGACTCCAGGGTTCAAGTGATCCTCCCACCTCATATTCCTGAGTAGATGGGACCACAGGCATAAATGACTATGCCTGGCTCTTTTTTTTTTTTTTTTTTTTTTTTTTTTTTTTTTTACAGACAGCATCTCACTATGTTTCCCAGGCTTGTCTCAAACTCCTGGGCTCAAACAATCCTCTCACCTTAGCCTCCCAAGTTGCAGCAATTTCCAGCATGAGCCACCTGGGTCCTTTCATTATCTTTCACCTTGGGGTGTTTGAATTAAGTATCTTAAGACCATCTTATTTGGGTTAAATCTGCTTGGTGTCCTAAAATCTTTTTGTACTTGAATAGTGATGTCTATTTTTATATTTGGGGATTTCTCAGTTATTATCTATTTGAATAAATTTTCTCCCCCTATCTCTCTCTACCTCCTCCCAGGCCAATAACACTTAGATTTGCTCTTTTGAGGCTCTTGTCTAGATCTTGTAGGCACTCTTAAATCTTTAAAATTGATTTTTCTTTTGTCCCTCTGACTGTGTATTTTCAAATAGCCTGTCTTCAAGCTCACCAGTTCTTTCTTCTGCTTGATCAATTCTGCTTTTAAGAGACTTTGGTGCATTCTTTGGTATGTCAATTGCATTTTTTACCTATAGAATTTCTGCATAATTCTAATTATTTCAATATTTTTATTAAATTTCTTTCATAGGATTTTAAATTCCTTCTCTGTGTATTCTTTAATTTCATTAAGCTTCCTCAAAACAGCTATTTTAAATTCTCCATCTGAAAAGTCACTATCTCTGTTTCTCCAGAATTGGTCCCTGGTGCCTCATTTAGTTCATTTGGTAAGGTTCTATTTTCCTGGATGGTCTTGCTGCTTGTGGATGTTTGTGAGTGTCTGGGCATTGAAGAGTTAGGTATGTATTGTAGTCTTTATGCTCTGGGCTTGATTGTACTTGAGTTCTTGGGAAAGCTTTCCAAATGTTTCAAGAGGCTTGGGTATTGTGATTTAAGTCTTTGGTCACTGGAGTCATATATACATTAGGAAGGACCCTAAGCCCAGTAACGGTGTGGCTCTTGCAGACTCATAGATGTACTGCTTTGGTGGTCTTGGGTAAGATCTGGTAACATTCTCTGGATTATCCATCAGAGACTCTTATTCACTTCTCTTATTTTCTCCTAAACAAACAAGAGTCTATCTCTCTGTGCTCAACTGCCTGAAGCTGTCTGAAGAGGGGTGACACAAGCACCCATGTGACAACCACCGCTGGGACTGTTCTGGGTTAGACCTAAAGCCAGCATAGCACTGGGTCTTACCCAAGCCCCACAGTGACAAACGGCTGGTCACTACCTACATTCACTCAAGACCCAAAGACCCTGCAGTGAGAAGATAATGAAGTCATTCAGGCGTGTCTCCTTCCCTTCAGGGTGGTGAGTTTCCCCTGACCCCAGGCAGGTTAGAAATGCTGTCTGGGAGCCTGGCCCTGGAGTCAGGAACATTAGGAATTTACCTGGTGCTGCATTCTACCGCAACTGAGCTGGTACCCAAGTCACATGACAAAGTCCTTTCCACTCTTTCCCCACCTTTCCTCAAGCAGAGGAATTTCTTTCCATGGCCATCACTATCCTGGGCCTGTGACAAAAACTACCTGGCTACTGTTAATGTCCATTCAAGGGCCAAAGGCCCAAAGGCTTTTCAGTCAGCTGGGGTGAATTCTGCCAGGCCTGAGTCTCTCTCTTCAGGGCAGTGGCCTCCCCTCTGGCCCAGGCAGAGCAAGTCCAGAAATGCCACATGGGGGCAAAGGCCTGAAATCAGAAACCCCAGAAGCCCACTTGGTGCTCCATACCACTGTGGCTGAGTTGATACCTAAGCTGCAGGACAAAGTCCCCTTTAGTCTTCCCTCTCTTTCCTCAAGCAGAAGGACTCTCTCCCTTTAGCCACAGCTGAGAATGTGCGGGGTCACACCTGTAGCCACAATGGCTGAGTCTCACCCATGGCCCATGCAAGTACTGCTCGGCTACCACTGCAGATTATTCAGGACCCAAAAGCTCTTTAGTCAGAAGGTAATGAATCCTCCTTCCAGGACTAATTCCTTCTCTTCAAGGCAGTGGGTTACCTTCTGGCCCAGGGTATGTTCAAAAATGTCTTTCAAAAAGTAGGGCCTGAAATAGGGGCCTCTAGACTCTGCCTGATGCCCTATTCTACGGTGGCTGAGAAGGTATCAAAGTTCCAACAAAAAGTCCTCTTTACTCCCGCCTCTCCTTTCCTCAAGCAGAGAGAAGAAGTCTATCCCAGAGCTGTGAGGTGCACTACGTGGGTTTAGGGGAGCAGTGATGCAAACACTCCCTTGGCCTCCCAGCTGGTATCTCACTAGGTTGTGTGCACCCCAAGTTCACTGGTTCTGAGCCCAGCATAACACCAGGACCTTCCCAGGAATTTCCCAGCAATTGTAGTCCCTGTGGCTTACACTGCCTTTCAAGTTTATTTAGAACCCCAGAGCTAAAGCCTGAGGGGACAGGACTTTCCAGAATTCGGGTTTCATTCACCAGGATGAATGATTTGCCTCTGGCTAGGTCTAGTATAAATGTTCCTCTGTGGGTGTTGGCTGAGTTCTGCCCTGTGATGCTCTTTTCTGTAACAGGAGAACAGTGAGTGCCAATGAAAAGTCCCAAATTCACAACACTCCCCCAAGCATACAGATTCTCTCCGTGTCACATGGCCACTGCTGGGGAAAGGGAGGGGATGGTGCAGACAATTTAAGACTGTCTGTCTTACTCTCTCTGTACCTCTTTCCTTAATATGATATTAAAATCAGGTACTATGATCACATACTTAATTTTTGGTTCTTATAAAGGTGCTTTTTTTGTGTGGATAGTTGTTCAATTTGGTGTTCCTGCAGAGGCCATGATTGCTGGAGGCTTCTACTTGGCTATCTTGCTCCACTTCTACATTCAGGCATAAAAAATATTATAATTCAACTTTTATTTTAGACTAATGGGGTACATATGCAGGTTTGTTATATAGGAATATTGCATGATGCTAAAGAATGGAGTCTGTGTGATTTCATCACTTAGAAAGTGAGCACAGTACACAGTAGGTAATTTTTCAGCCCTTTTCCCCTTCCATGCCTCCCTCCTCTAGTAGTCCCCAGTGTCTATTGTTCCTGTATTTGTTTCCATGTGTGCTCAATGTTTAGCTCCCATTTATAAGTGAGAAAATGTGGTATTTGGTTTTCTGTTCTTGTGTCAATTCACTTAGAATAATGGCCTTCAGCTGCATTCATGTCCAAAGAACAAGATTCTTTTTTATGGCTGTATAGTATTCCATGGTGTAGATAAACCACATTTTCTTCATCCAATCCACCGTTGATAGAGACCTAGGTTGATTCCATGTCTTTGCTATTGAAAACAGTGTGGTGATAAACATTCAAGTGAATGTGTCTTTTGATCAAATCATTTATTTTTTATTTTTTTGGATACATATCTAGCAATGGGATTGCTGAGTTGAATGGTCACTCTGTTTCAAGTTCTTTGAGGTCTCATGAGATCCGATGGTTTTCTAAGCATCTGGTATTTCCTATGCTTGCATTCAATCCATCCTGCCACCCTGTGGAGAAGGTGCCTGCTTCTCCTTTCCCTTCCACTATGACTGCAAGTTTCCTGAGTCCTCTCCAGCAATGCAAAACTGTGAGTTAATTAAACTTCTTTCTTTTATAAATTACATAGTCTTAGGTATTTCTTCATAGCAGCATGAGAAGAGACTAATGCATAACCAGAATATATAAGGAACTCAAACAACTTAATAGAAAAAAACCCTAATACTCTGATTTAAAAACTGGCAAAAGATCTAAATAGACATTTCTCAATGGTAAACAGGTGTATTAAAACCTCCAGTTTTACCCATGTGGCTGCAAAGAACAATATTTTATTGTTTTCTGTGACTGCATAGTATTCCATGGTGTATATGTACCACATTTTCTTAATCCAATCTACTATTGAAGGACACCTAGGCTGATATCATGTCTTTGCTATTATGAATAAGCATGGTGATAAATATGTGAGCGCATGTGTCTTTTTGATAGAATGATTTATTTTACTTTGAATACACAACTAGTACTTGGATTGCTGCATTGAATAGTACCTCTGTTCTATGTTCTTTGAGAAATCTCTAAACTGCTTTTCACAGTGGCTGAACTAATTTATACCCCCACCAGCGGTGTATAAGTGTTATCTTTTCTGTACAGCCTCACCAGCATGTGTTACTTTTTGACTTTTAATAGTAGCCATTCTGACTGATATGAAATGGTATCTCCTTGTGGTTTTGATTTGTATTTTTCTGATGATTAGTGACCATGAGCATTTTTTCATATGTTTCTTGGTTGTTTATGTTAACTTTTGAGAAGTGTCTGTTCATGTTATTTGCTAATTTTTTATGGGGCTATTTGTTTTTTGCTTGTTGATTTAAGTTGCTTATAGATTCTGGATATTAGACCTTTGTTGGATGGATAGTTTGTGAATACTTTTTCCATCCTATAGGTTATCTGTTTACTCTGTTGATAGTTTCTTTTGGTGTTCATAAACTTTTTATTTTAATTAGGTCCCACTTGCAAATGTTTGTTTTGCTGCAATTGTTTTTGAGAACTTAGCCACAAATTCTTTCCCAAGACCAACATTGGGAAGGGGATTTCCTAGGTTTTCTTCTAGAATTTTTATAATTTGAAGCCTTATATTTAAATATTGAGTTAATTTTGCATATGATGAAAGGTAGGGGTCCAATTTCATTATTCTGCAAATGGCTAGCCAGTTATTCCAGCACCAGAAAAATAATCTTGAATAATTTAGAAAGTAATAGACATTTCTCTTAACACTTTATCTTTAGCCATGAGGGCGATTTGCAGAGTATTTTCCAACCACTTGATTGAGAAATGCTCTTTCTCAGAAACAATATGTTTCTTTAAAATAAGTAGACTCTAAATCTTTTAATGAGAGTGACATTTTCTAAAAAGCAAAACCAATTCTAAAGTTTCGCATTCTCTCAAAATGATTGACATTGCTTCCAAGTACCAATATAATTTGTTTCCCCTTGTTTCTACTTAGATCACAAAAAGCAATAGAGTGCTGTTGATATAACAACTGTACAACTTCTGACTTTTATGGAAAAACAATTTTAACTCATGAAGTAGTTTCACTCTCCTTTAGACACCATAAATGTGCACACTAAATGATAGGAGTCACTGTGAATATCCCAAGTTTATCCATAAATGCTCTGAATGGAGACGTGAGAAGAGTGGGTAATGAAACTTAAAAGGCCTTTGCCAAAGCCTGTCTGTTTTAGCTTTTTTATTCTTGACAGATGCATTATGTTGTAAACCTGTAAGTGGCTACACGTATTTCTCCTCTGTCAGAAACAAGTCCTGAATCTTAGCAAATTTAAAATCTTCATGGTAAGCATATAATCATTCAATGTCATAAGGAATAGGTCTTCAAAAGATCTATTAGATTTTTAGATCATTCAGTGCTATATGGAAAAGATCTTATAAACACCTATTAGGTAATAAGGCACCATAAGTTTTATGATGGAAGATGAAAAATAAGCCTTAATCATACAAAGGAAAATTGATGAAGATAAATTATTCCAGATATTGTTCTTTGTTTGTTCAGAGGGGTTAATTCCCATGATTTTATGCTTTGGCTGTTTTATTGTTATTTAGCTTCCTTTTCCATAAAAAAGGGAAGATAAATATTTTTAGGTGACAACAAAAGATTGTATACATTCACCCCTGAAAAAGTAAACAAGGTAATTTCAGAATTATGACTCTAATCACAGGTTTAATTTGGCCACTGCTACTGACATTTTGTCAAGTCCATGAGAAAATTCAAATGCAGTAGATCAACATTTAAGAGTTTGATTTGCAATCTAGCCCTATATTAGTCCATTTTCGTACCTCTGTAAGAAAATACCCAAGATTGAATAATTTATTGAAAAAGAGATTTAATGGATGCACAGTTCTGCATAGCTGGGAAGCCTTAGGACACCTACAATTATGGCAGAAAGGGAAGCAAACATGTTCTTCTTCACAAGGTGTCAAGAGAGAAAAATGCAGAGCAAGCCCCTTATAAAACCATCAGATCTCATGAGATTTCACTTACTATGATGACAACAGCATGGGGGAACCACCTCCATGATCTAATCACTTCCCATGAGGTCCTTCCCGTAACACATGAGGATTACAAATCAAATTACAATTCAAGATAAAATCTGGGTGGGGAAACAGAGCCAGACCATATAATTCCACCTTTGACCCCTCTAAAATATCATTTTTCTTACATTCCAAAACACAATCATGTCTTCATAACAGTCCCCCAAAGTATTAACTCATTTCAGCATTAACTCAAAAGTCCAAGTCCAAAGTGTCATCTGAGACAAGTTACGGGCCTTCTGCCTGGAAGTCTATAAAATTAAAAGCAAGTTAGTTACTTCTTAGATACGATCTTCTTTGACTCCATGTCTCATA
Organism: Sapajus apella; assembly: GCF_009761245.1. Classification (NCBI taxonomy): domain Eukaryota; kingdom Metazoa; phylum Chordata; class Mammalia; order Primates; family Cebidae; genus Sapajus; species Sapajus apella. The sequence goes on along the minus strand of NW_022436941.1, from coordinate 25,851,680 downwards.
TTGGAGACACACTGATGCAAGAGGTGGGCTCCCATGGTCTAGGGCAGCTCTGCCCCTGTTGCTTTGCAGGGTAAAGCCTCTCTTCTGGCTGTTTTCACAGTCTGCGAGTGAGTGTCTGTGGCTTTTCCAGGTGCATGGCATGTCTTACCAGTAGATCTAAAACTCTGGGGTCCGGAGAATAGCGGCCCACTTCTCACAGATCCACTAGGCAGAGCCCCAGTTGGGTTTCTATGTGGGGGTTCCAATCTCACATTTCTCTTCCACACTGCTCTAGCAGAAGTTCTCCATGAAGGCTCCACCCTTGCATAAAACTTCTGCCTGGACATACAGGTGTTTCAAACATCCTCTAAAATCTAGGTAGAGGCTCCCAAACCTCAATTCTTCACTTCTGTGCACCCACAGATCCAGCACCATGTGTAAACCATGAAGGCTTGAAAATTGCACCCTCTGAAGCAAAAGCCTGAGCTGTACATTGGCCCCTTTTAGCCACAGCTGGAATGCAGAGCACCAAGTTCTAAGACTGCACAAAGCAGAAAGGCCCTGAGCCAAGTCCAGGAAACAATTTTTTTCTCTTAGGCCTCTGGACCTATGATGGGAAGGGCTTCTTTGAAGGTCTCTGACATGCCCTGGAGACATTTTCCACATTGTCTTGGTGAAAACACTTGGATCCATGTTGCTTATGCAAATTTTTGAGGATGGCTTGAATTTCTCCCCAGAAAACGGGGTTTTCTTTTCTATCCCATTGTCAAGCGGCAAACTTTCTAAACTTTTATGCTCTGCTTATCTTTTAGATATAAGCTTCAATTTCAGACCATTTGTCTCAAGTTTAAAGCTCCACAGATCTCTAGGGCAGGAGCAAAATTGTGCCGGTCTCTTTCCTGAAGCATAGCAAGAGTCACCTTTGCTTCAGTTCCCAATAAGTTCCTCATCCCTGCTCAAGACCACCTCAACCTGGACTTCATTATCCATATCACTATTAACATTTTGATCAAAACCACTTAACAAGCCTCTAAGAATTTTCAATGTTTCCACATCTTCTTCTCTTCTTCTGAGCCCTCCAAACTGTTCCATACTCTTCCATTACCCCGTTTCAAAGTCACTTCAACATTTTCAGGTATTCTTATAGCAGCACCCCACTACTTCAGTACCAATTTAGTATATTCATCCATTTTCACATTGCTATAGAGAAATACACAAGACTGGGTAATTTATAAGAAAAGAGGTTTAATTGTCTCATAGTTCCATATGGCTGGGAGACCTGGAAACCTAAAGTTAAGGCAAAACAGAAAGCAAACATGTCCTTCTTTACAATGCAGCAAGAGAGAGAAGTATAGAGCAAGACCCTTATAAAACCTTCAGACCTCATAAGAACTCACTCACTATTATGGGAATAGCATCAGGAGAACTGCCCCAATGATCCAATCACCCCCCATGAATTCTCTTCCTCAAAACATAGCGATTACAACTTGAATTACAATTGAAGATGACATTTGGGTGAGAACACAGGGCCAGACTATATCGGGTCACATCATATGTTCTTGCTTCATTCTTTGCCATTCTCTTCCCTATGTACAACTTCACTCATGTCATATTAAACCATTCTCAGTTCTTCAAACATGCATATTACTTCTATATCCTTCTCCCCTAGTTCATACCACTATGCCAGACCAGCACTTCTCCCTTGAGAAAAAATTTCAGAATTTACCTCTTTAGTAAAGCCTGATTAGCATTATTTCCTTGTTTGCATACTGAATAACACAATGTCTTAACACAAAAATTCAGCATTTTTTTCAAAAATCTCACCAAAATCTTTTTCTCACCAAACTCTGAGTTCTATGGACAGACCCAGTGCTTTTCTTCTTTGTGATTTTAACATCACCTGCCACGTCAAGATCTCAGTAAGTGTGTGTTTAATGAGTAATTGAATGAATGAGTGAAGTTGTCATATATGTATTACTAGAAGTCCAAAAAACACAGAAATAGAGTTGACCAGTCTAGAAATTAGACTACTTAACAGCAAACATTCTTTTAATGCAACAGAAATGCTTAGAAATCAACCTACTTATATATATTTATAACCATCATAATGGCAAATTTCTACAACTTATTGAAATATTCACTGCCATAATAAACACACAAGAACTAAATAACAATCTCTTTCCTTCAAGTCATTTCAGAACACCACCTTTCATACTTTATTCTCTCCAGATATATCTTTCAAAATTGCAGTTCATGTCTACTTTCTGTCAGTAAGTTTTCCCTGTCAAATTATTAAGATTAATGTCTCCTGTGACTGCAGAAAATCATAAAAAGTAGAGCAGAGTCTGAGCTAAAGAGCCTATTCCTGTCAACTTTCTGCGAAGTAAACATATGCTAAGCTGTACTGCAGATTATGTACTTCAGACATGAAAAGTTAGAGAAGGAGGTAGGACAAGAGGAAAGGAAACCACAGAAATGAAGGCCTTAATATTGGTAAGAATTTAGTGTGCTTAAGGCCGAGAGGGAAGCAGTATAAGTGGTATTGAATAAGATAGGGTTTAATGGCCTCAAATAAGGCTGGAAAGATACATAGGGGACCAAACATGGAAATCCCCTGTAGGCCATGATTTCATGATTTAGATTGTATTCCAACTATAATAAAAACCACTAAAAGATTCTAAGGAGAAAGTAGCACAATCTACAGTTGTATTTTTATAAATATTTATTGTAATGATTATACTATCAACCAGTTACAAGAAGTGAAGAGATGAGTTCTGTAGCAGAGAAAATTACAGCTTTCCAAATTTTCCATTTGTTCCCCTACATTTCCCAGCCCTATTAGCCAGTGAGTTCTTAGGGAAATAATGTGCATTTCCTCACAAAGGCAGTTAATTTCCAGTGTGCTTCCTCTAAAGTCATAGAGAACTGAACACTATATCCCACAGAGATGATGCACCATCAGTCTGGGTTCCTGGACAACTGTGTGGAACTAGTCCAACTGTGTGGACTCTCCTGCCATTCCATGCTGGGTATGTAACATGGCCAGGAAATAAACCTTTAATATATGAAGCCATTGAGATTCAGGAGTTTGTCTCTTAAGGAACTATGTTGACTTCTCTTCCCAGGTCCACAAGGGGCATGGATTCAAAGGCAAAAACTTCCCAGCACCATGCCGCCATCCACCTCCCCATCTGGGAACCTAGAGTTCTTTGTCTAACTTTCCCACTCACAGGCTAGGTAAAATTTCAGGTGTGCTCTTTTGTTTAAGAAAGCTGGCCAAAAGCACTGGGAGGAGGGTGTCTGTTGCGGGCCCAAGCAAACAATCTGGGATCAGAGTCAAATATCAATCACTCCAGAGGAAGTCTGAAAGAACTCCTCTCATTGGACAAACACATGAATGGGACAGGAATAACTTCAAAGTTAAAACCCCACTGCCCCTTTCCTGTGCGGATTTCCCTCTTTGGGATTCCCTCCCACAACAATGTGGGAGCTGTCTTTGTCTCTCTACCCGTGTGGATTTCCCTCTCTGGGATGCCCTCTCACAACAGCATAGAAGCTCTATCTACTTCTTACTTTTTCTCTCTCTGCCTAATAAATCACTCTCTGCAAAACTCTTTGGGTCTGATATTTACTTAACCAGTAAGCTCACCATGCCACCAGGGCCTTTTCCCCATTCCTCGGGGAAGGGAACCCAAGAACCTTGGACATATCAGGAAAGAATCAGATGGGCAGGGAGCTGAGTGCATCCTCCTCCCAATCAGGGAATTGGGAGTATCTTCAGGACACCTCTCTGCTCTCCCTTGCATCCCACGACCTGGTTACACCTTTGGTGAGCCAGCCAGGAGGTGACTTTGGAAGACCACTCTCACTTGTTACATCTGTCCTATTCACTTTTCTTAAATCTACTAAGGGGAAAACACTGGGTGCAGAGGCTGCTGGGCCTGCGTGGGACCATGGGAGTCCTGGAGGTGGGACCGGGCAGATGCCATCTGCAGAAAGCAGGTGGTGGGCCCACACTGGGCCCACACATAGCCGCCACTGGGCCAAGTGGGCACAGTTGCGAACTGCATGCAGTCACAGCCAGGGTGGGCAGGCACAGTCGCCAATAAGGCTCTGCCCAGCCTCTAAATACTGTGGGCCAGTCACATTTAAAGGAACAGTGCCCAGCCTTCTCCAACCAGCTTCCTTTTCTGGCTGTACTTTGTTTCTCTGGGCCAAGTTGCCTGCGGTGTGGGAGGCTGCAGATTGGCTGGGAGGGGGCGACAGCGTGGTCAGGCCAGGCCAAGGGGTTCCACATGCAGCTGCCCCTGGGTGCCCCCCCACCACCTGCAAGGAGCAGAGTGGGCACCTAATCCAAGCTGGCCCGCAGGGAGGGGCCCACAGGGAGGGAGTCACAGGGAGGGGCCCAACGCATGCACGTGGCCATGGCAGACAGCGGCATTGCAGGGGATGCAGTGTTGGGACCCTGGCCATCGGCCCAGCAATAGCAGCCCAGGGATCCATGCCTGCGGTGCCCTCAGGCTTATGCCTATAGGACCTCCTGCAGTATAAATGCACAGGGCCAGTTCCCTTAGTCTGCAGTGCTGGGATAAGTCCTAATCGAGTGAGAGTCTTATCAGTGGGTACTGAGAGGCTATATTGTACATTGTGTCTTTTGTCACTTGCAAATTTCCAAATCCAACTGAATGGTGCCAAAATCTAATGATGTACAATTTATCTTGCCTAGGATTGGCTCTCCATAACAGTGAAACTTCTCCATCTAGAATACCATAATCAAACCTGGTCCAAGGCTCAAGTAGTTAATTACAAGCCCCACAACCCTTGGGCATATTTCTATAATGGAGAGTGGGGTGAGGGAAGAGGCCCAGGTCCTGAGGGCATTATTTTGGCCTCGGCCATGTGGCCATCCAGCCTTCTTTAGGATTGTTGTGCTTAGGGGTCCCTCTCTAGGGATTTATCCTCCTAGGGCAGTTTTATAATCAGGCCTATGTTAATTAAACTCTTGCTAGGTAATATTGGCACCCATCACCCAAGCCTCATGGCCTAGGTTTTCAGAGACACACCAGTATGGACCACTAATCCCGGTAGTCCCCATGTCCTTATGGTGGTCAATGGGGACATTTAGACCCCACTAAATGGGGACATTTAGTGTGTGCCCATGACACTGGTAAGTGTGATGAAACCCAGCACATGGGGGGCTCAGGAAGATGATCACACACTTCAGCCAAGGAAATTACAAGGTGCTATAAGTAGGAGACATCCCAGGGCTAACACTATAACTGGGGGATGCCCAGGCCTAGCAGTTGTAAGTAATAACCAGAGATGCGGGCATTCCTGTGTTTGTTTTCAGATGGTTGTTATTTTTCCCAAGGCAAAATCTCCTTTAAAATGTATCCTGGACAACTGGGACCAATTTGACAAAAATCCTTAAAGAAAAAGTGGCTCAATTTTCTCTGCAAAACAGCATGGCTGCAATACCCTCTGCAGAGTGGGAAAACCTGGCCTCCTAAGGAAACTGTAAATTATGAAACCATTGTACAATTAAACCTGCTTTGGAAAAGCAATGATAAATGGTTTGAGGTCCCCTATGTGCAAGTTTTCTTCTCTCTAAGGAATAATTCTCAGCTATATAAGCCCTGTACCCCATACCCTACTGGCCCCTCCTCAGCACTACCCACATTTAGAACTCCCTGTAGCTCCTGCCTCCACCAAAGCTGACCAGGTCTCCTCAGCTCCTATAACCCAAAAGGAATCAGGGAAGTCCAAAGTGGCCCAGGCACCTCAAGCTACCAGGGTGCCCCAACTCTGCTTCCTATAGGCAGTAGGAGGATAATTTGGTCCAACAAAGATACACACTTCCTTTTCACTTTCTGACTTAAAGCACATCAAGGTGAACTTTAAAAAAATTTCAAATGACCCAGACAAGTTTATAAATGTTCTGCAGGGCCTGGGTCAGTTCTTCAAATTAGATTAAAAATATATCATGTTATTGTTTAGTCAAACCTTAATCAGCAATAAGAGAGAGGCTGTTCTAGCAGTGGTTCAAGACTTGGGGACACATGATACCTTAGCCAAATACATAACCAAATGATGCCAGAGGAGGAGGATACATTCCTACATGTAGACGAGCAGTACATAGCACAAAACCTCACTGGGATCCTGATTCAGAACACGGAGATTGGAGTGGTAGGTGCCTATTAACCTGCATACTTGAGGGATTAAGGTGAACTAGAAAAAAAATCATAAACTATGCAATGTTATCCAGCATAACTCAGGGAAGGGAAGAAAATCCAACAGCCTTCCTTAAAAGATTACTGGAGGCCTTAAGAAAATACACTCCCCTCTCGCCAGACTCCATCAAGTGTCAGTTAAAGGACAAATTTATTATGCAATCAATTGCAGACATTAGGAGAAAGCTCCAGAAGCTGGCCCTGGGGACAGAAAAGAACCTAGAATTATTACTAAATCTAGTACTCTTGGTGTACTATAATAGAGATCAGGAGGAATAGGCTGAAAGGAACAGGAAAGTCCAGAGAAAAGATGCAGCCCTAGTCATGGCCTTCAGGCAAGCACACCCAAGGGGCTCAGAGAAGAGAAAGGCTTGGGTTAGCCACCAGTCTGGCAAAGCTTGTTACCACTGTGGCCTAACAGGACACTTTAAGAGAGATTGTCCCCAGAGAAATGGACCACCTCCTCATCCTTGCCCACTGTGCCTAGGGGATCACTGGAAAGCACACTGTCCTAGGGAACAAAGGTTCCTAGGGCCTGAGGTGGCTAACCAGATGACCCAACAGCAGGATTGAAGGTGCCCAGGGCAAGCACCAGCACAAGCCATCACCCTTACTTAGCCCCGGGTAAAGCTAGCCATACATAAAGGGCCAGGAGGTTAATCTCCTCCTGGACACTGGTGCAGCCTTCTCTGTTTTACTTTTCTGTCCTGGACAGTTGTCCTCCAAGCCTGTAACTGTCTGAGGAGTCCTAGAACGAGCAGTCTCCCAATATTTTTCCCAGCCCCTAAGCTATAACTGGGGAGACATACTCCTCTCCCATGCCTTCCTTATCATGCTTGAAAGTCCCACTCCCTTACTAGGGTAGGACCTATTAGAAAGAGCAGGAGCCATTATCTATATAAACAACATCCAGGAGGAAATCCCTCTCTGCTGCTCATTATTTAAAGAGGGAATTAATCCTGAGGTTTGGGCAATGGACAGACAATTTAAATGAGCAAAGAATGCATGCTCAATTCAAATAAGGCTAAAGGATCCCACCACTTTTCCTTACCAAAGACAATATCCCCTAAGACCGGAAGCCAAAAGGGGGCTACAAAATAATGTAAAGAACTTAAAAGCTCAGGGTCTAGTAAAGTCCTGTAACAGCCGTTATAATACTCCAATTTTATAAGTTCAAAAACCTAATGGACAATGAAGGCTGGTGCAAGATCTCAGGCTTATGAATAAAGCTGTAATTCCTTTACACCCAGCTGTATCCAACCTGTATGGTTTACAGCCCTGGATCTTAAGAATGCCTTTTTCTGTGTTCCATTACATCCTAACTTCCAGTTTCTGTTTGCCTTTAAAGACCATTTAGACCAGAATTCTCAGCTCATCTGAACAGTGTTACCCCAGGGCTTCTGAGATAGCCCAACTTGTTTAGCCAGGCTCTGCTCAGGACCTTACTAATTTTTCATATCCATGTACCCTAGTTCTTCAATATATAGATTACTTACTTTTCTTTTCTTTACTTTTTTTTTTTTAAATCATTTCTTGATGTTGAACTTCAGTTAAGGAAGCCTAGATTACTTACTTTTAACTGCAAACTTGGAAACCTAGTGTCAGCAGGCCAGCCAGGACCTGCTAAACTTTCTTGCCACATGTGGATATAAGGTATCCAAACCAAAAGCCCAACTTTGTAGGCAAGAAGTAACATACCTGGGGCTTGTCTTGTCTAAGGGCACTTGGGCCCTTAATTAAGAATGTCTCCAACACATATTGGCCTCCCCCCTCCAAAGGCCTTAAAACAGTTGCAGGGATTCTTAGGAATAACAGGTTTCTGCCAACTGTGGACTCCCAAATATGGTAAAATAGCCAAACTCCTATACACTCTAATTAAGAAAACCCAAAAAGTTAATACCCATCTAAAACAATGGGACCCTAAAGCTGAGGCAGCCTTTCAGACCTTAAAGCAGGCACTACTGCAGGCTCCAGCTCTAAGCCTTCCTTCAGGGAATGGTCTCCCTATATGTTACAGAAAAGTCAGGAGAGGCACTGGGGGTTCTTACCCAGACTCAGGGGACCATGCCACAATTGGTGGCATACCTAAGTAAGGAAATTAATGCAGTAGCAAAAGGCTGGCCACACTGCTTGCGAGTCATAGCCATGGTGACTATATTGACCTCAAAAGCCATTAAAATAGTGCAAGGGAAATATCTAACTATATGGACTTCATATAATGTAGCTGGAATTCTGGCCTCTAAAGGAGGTTTATGGTTGTCCAACAACTGCTTACTCAAATATCAGGTCTAATGCTCAAAGGACCTGTACTTCAGCTGTGCATGTGTGCAATCCAGCTTCTTCTCTTCCTGAGGAAGCGGCAGACAAAGAACATGACTGTCGGCAGGTTATAGCCCAAAACTATGTGGCTCAAGAGGATCTTTTAAAAACTTCTCTAGCCAATCCTAACCTTAACCTATACACTGATGGCAGTTCGTTTATGGAGAATGGAGTTCAAAGGGCAGGATTTGCAGTTGTCAGCAATCAAACAGTGCTTAAAAGTAATTCTCTTTCTCCTGGAACTAGTGCCAGCAGGTGGAACTAGTAACCCCCACTCAAACTCTAAAATTAGGAAAAGAAAAGAAAATAAACATATATACAGATTCCAAATATGCTCACATAGTTCTCCACGCTCATGCAGCCATATGGAAGGAAAGAGAGTTCCTAACCTTGGCAGGAACTCCCATTAAATATCATAAGGGAATTTTAGACTTATTACAAGCTGTCCAAGAACCCAAAGACGTAGCAGTCTTACACAGCTAGGGTCACCAGAAAGGAAATAAGAAGGAAGCGGAGGGCAATAACTGAGCTAACCTAGAAGCAAAAAGGGGAGCTAGACAAGAATTTATAAAAGGACATTTAATATGGGAGAACCCTCTCCAGGGATCTAGACCTCAATACCCATCAGAAGAGGTAGAGTGGGCAATCTCCGAGGGACATAAACTTCCTTCAGAATGGCTAGTTACAGAGGAAGGAAAAGTACTCCTACCTGCTGCCAGCCAGTAAAAAGTGCTTAAAAGTTTGCATCAAACCTTCCATATGGGTATAGAGAATATACATTGAATGGCCAAATCTATATGTACAGAAAAATGTCTCTTCAAGGCTGTCCAACAAATAGTCAAAGGACATGAAATATAACAGAAAAATAATCCTTTGGCACATTGCAAAGCTACTCCTGGGGAACAGGAAGCTGGTCATTACCCAGGTGAGGACTGGCAAATGGACTTTACCCATATGCCTAAGTCTCAGGGATATCAATATCTGCTAGTATGTGTAGATACCTACACAAACTGGTTTAAGGCTTTGCCCTGCAGAACAAAAAAAGCCCAAAAGGTAACAGAAGTCCTGATTAATGAAATAATCCCTAGATTCAAACTTCCTCACAATCTTTAAAGTGATAACAATCCTACCTTCAAAGCTGCAGTGACCCAAGGAATTTCCAGGGCATTAGGAATACAGTATCATCTCCACTGTCCTTGAAGGCCTCAGTCCTCAGGGAAAGTGGAAAATATAAATAAAATTCTTAAAAGGTACCTAAAGAAACTGGCACAGGAAATCCACCTCCTTTGGCCTTCTCTGTTACCAATAGCACTCTTTTTTTTTTTTTTAATTTGGAGTTTTTGTGACGGGGTTTCACTCATGTTACCCAGGCTGGAGTGCAATGGCACGATCTCGGCTCACCGCAACCTCCGCCTCCTGGGTTCAGGCAATTCTCCTGCCTCAGCCTCCTGAGTAGCTGGGATTACAGGCATGCACCACCATGCCCAGCTAATTTTTTGTATTTTTAGTGGAGACGGGGTTTCACCATGTTGACCAGGATGGTCTCGATCTCTTGACCTCGTGATCCACCCGCCTCAGCCTCCCAAAGTGCTGGGATTACAGGCTTGAGCCACCGCGCCTGGCCACCAATAGCACTCTTAAGGGCTCAAAAGTCTCCTCAGAAAATAAGACTCAGCCCCTATAAAATGCTTTATAGATGGCCCTTTCTTATTAATAATCTTGTATTAGACAAGAAAACAGCAAACCTAATAAAAGATATAACCCCCTTGGCTAAGTAACAACAGCTTCTTAAGACCTTACCTGAAGGACACCCTAGGGAAAAAGGGAAAGAGTTGTTCTGCCCTGGAGACTTGCTGCTTGTTAAGTCTCTTCCCTCAGACTCTCCCTCTCTAGCCCCATCTTGGAAAGGACCATTTTTAGTTATTCTGCCTACCCCAAAGGCAGTTAAGATGGTGGGAATTAACTCATGAATTCTTCACACTCAGCTCAAGTCTTGAACACCTCCTGAAGAAAATCACAGGCACTCCACTCCACAGTCTGAAGTTCCAGGAGATGACCCGTCACACACCTGCGAGCCATTAGAGAATCTACATTTGCCCTTCTGACAAAATCCCCAGGAAAGTAACTACTCCTAAGTTTAGCTTAAATCCTGGCATTAACAGAACTATCACTCTTAACTTTGCTATCTGCAACCAGACTCTCAAACCCCAATTATTCCTTTCACACCGGAGTGGGGAGAGGGAGTTAGAAAAATAGGAAAACTTGGCACCGGCATTAGAAAAGTTACTACCTCTACTTGGTTGCTATAAGCTATCTCAAGAGTTAAACAATAACATGGAAAAGGTTGTTTATTCACTCTGCAAAGACAGCTCACGCTGAAGAAACACGTTAACTCTTTAGCTGCCATAACTATACATAGTAGAAGGGCCCTAAATCTGCTAACAGTAGAGAGAAAAGAAAATTGTCTTTCTAGGAAAAAAAATGCTGCTACTTTATAAACCAGTTGAGCGTTTTCTTAAAGTTAAAAAACTCAGAGACCAAATCAACCACAGGGCTAAACACCTTCCAGAAACGGAATCATGGGGCTTAACAACTAGCTGTCCTGGCTCAATCCTCTCCCAGGCCTGTTTATAACCATTCTATTATTGCTGGCCTCTGGGCTTCTCATCTTTAACCTTATTGTCAAAGTTATTTCTTCTAGAATTAAAGTCATAAGGCCACAAATAATCCTGTAAATGGAACCCTGGATTTCCTTGGCTTATGAGTTCTATCGTGGAACTCTGGATCAACCTGCATCCCTGGAAGACTCCCCTCCAAAGGAAACCTCAACTGCAGGGCCCTTTCTATGCTGCAATTCAGCAGGAAGTAGCTAAAGAGCGATAAATGCCCATGTCCCAACAGCAGTTGGACTTTCCTGTTCAGAGGGGCATTGAGGGACTACGTTAACTTCTCTTCCCAGGTCCACAAAGGGCATGGTTTCAAAGGCAAGAACTTCTCAGTGCCATGCCTCCATCCTCCTCCCCATTTGGGAATCTAGAGTTTTTTGTCTAACTTTCCTACTCACAGGCAAGGTAAAATTTCAGATGTGTTTTTTGTTTAAGAAAGCCCGCCAAGGAGAGGAACCAGCACTGGAATGCAGCTTCGAGAGAATGAGATGCAGAGGGCTAGAGGACTTCACAATTCCAAACAAGGTGTCAGGTTCATTTCTGTGGGACTGATAGGGTACTGAAAATAGGCCCGGGGAAGGAGCCACAGGGCAAGATCCACCCAGGGGGGCAAATCAAGACAGGAGGGGGCTGTATCCCCACCTGAAACGTGAACCCAGCTCAGAGAGTCAGGGGACTTAAACCCCTCAGTGCTCCATTTTGGATCCTGTGCTTACCTCAACCCTCCTGCAACCTAGAGTCCACAAGAGGACTGCCAGATAGTGGGGCATCCTGGGTAGTTGATGCAAATCTGAGCAGTGGCTACCGCCAGGTGTGGCAAGTTGTCACAGGGACCTGGGCAGGAGTTTAGACTAACATCAGTGGGATAGATTGTCCCACAGAGGGAGGCAGAGTTGAAAGCAGGGAAACACATCATAAGGCCTGGCAAGCCCCACCTCCACAGAACTCAAACTGACACCCTCACTAGAGAACTTGGCAGAAAATACATCTGCTTGACCCAAACCAGGAAGATCCAGCTGGGGAAGGAGAGACGCCATTGGGAAGGTGGGGCCAATATCACCTACATACAAACTCCAGGGAAGGACCACCCACATAACAACCTGACTGAGCCAGAGAGAGCCAGCAATGCCATCTAAAGTCCAAAAAAGATACAGCTCCAACCTCAACAGAATAAAACGTCCACTCAGAGACTCCTCCTGAAATCTCCAACATCAAAGATTAAAGGGGGATAAATCCATGAAGAAGGGGGAAAAGCACAAAAAGGATGAAACCATCAAAGAACAGAACACCTCTTCTCCTCCCAGGGATCACAATTCCTCACCATCAAGGGAACAAAAAAAGACAGAGAATGAATTTGATGAATTGACAGAAGCGGGCTTCAGAAGGTAGGTAATAAAATCTTTTCTGAGCTAAAAGACTATATTCTAACCCAATGCAAAGAAACTAAGAGCATTGAAAAAAGATTCAATGAAATGCTAACTAGAATAACCAGCTTAGAGAAGAACATAAATGACTCAATGGAGCTGAAAAACACAGCATGAGAACTTCACAAGACTTACACAAGTTTTACCAGCCGAATCGATCAAGCAGAAGAAAAGATAACAGAGATAGAAGATCAAATTAATGAAATAAAATGAGAAGACAAGAGAAAAAAGTGAAAAAAAAAAAATGAACAAAGTTTCAAAGAACTATGGGATTATGTGAAAAGACCTAATCTACGTTTGATTGGCATTCCTGAATGTGATGTGGAGAATGAATCCAAGTTGGAAAACACTCTTAAGTTCATTATCCAAGAGAATTTTCTCAACCTAACAAGGCAGGTCAACATTCAAATTCAGGAAATACAGAGAACACCACAAAGATATTCCTCAATAAGAGCAACCCCAAAGCACATAATCGTCAGATTCACCAGGGTTGAAATGAAGGAAAAAATCCTAAGGGCAGCCAGAGAGAAAGGTCGAGTTACCCACAAAGGAAAGACCATCAGACTAACAGTGGCTCTCTCAGCAGAAACTCTACAAGCTAGAAGGTCATGAGGGCCAATATTCAACATCCTTAAAGAAAAGAACTTTCAATGCAGTATTTCATATCTGGCCAAAATAAGCTTCATAAATGAAGAAAAAATAAAATCCTTTATGGACAAGCAGTTGCTGAGAGATTTCATTGCTACACGACCTGCTTTATAAGAACTCCTGAAGGAAGTACTAAACATGGAAAGGTACAACCACTATCTGCCACTGTAAAAGCATACTAAATGGTAAAGAATAATGAGGCAATGAAGGAGCCATGCCAATTAATGGGCAAAACAACCAGCCAGTAACAAAATGGCAGGATCAAATTCAAACATAACAATATTAACATTGAATGTAAATGGCCTAAATGCCCGAATCAAAAGATACAGACTGGCAAACTGGATAAAAAGTCAAGGCCCATTGGTGTGCTGTATTCAGGAGACCCATCTCACATGCAAGGACTCACATAGACTCAAAATAAAGGGATGGAAGAAGATTTACCAAGCAAATACAGAGCAAAAAAAGCAGAGGTAGCAATCCTAGTCTCTGATAAAATGGGCTTTAAAACAACAAAGATCAAAAGAGACAAAGAAGGACATTACATAATGATAAAAGGATCAATGCAACAAGAAGAGCTAGCTATCCTAAATATCTATGCACCCAATGCAGGAGCACCCAGGTACATAAAGCAAATTCTTAAAGACCTACAAAGAGACTTAGACTGCTGCACAATAATAGTAGGTGACTTTAACACTCCACTGATAATACTGGACAAATCAACAAGACAGAAAGTCAACAAGGATATCCCAGACTTGAATGCAGATTTGAACCAAGCAGACCTAATAGACATTCACAGAACTCTGAACCCCAAATGCACAGAATATCCATTCTTCTCAGCACCACATTGCACTTACTCCAAAATTGAGCACATAATTGGAAGTAAATCACTCCTCAGCAAATGCAAAAGAATGGAAATCATAACAAACAGTCTCTCAGACAACAGCACAATCAAATTAAAACTCAGGATTAAGAAAAGCACTCAAAATTGCACAATCACATGAAAACTGAACAACTTGCTCCTGAATGACAAATGGATAAACAATGAAATGAAGGCAGAAATAAAAATGTTCTTTGAAACCAATGAGAATGAAGACAAAACATACAAGATCCTATGGGACACATTTAAAGCTGTGTCTAGAGAGAAATGTATAGCAATAAATGCCCACATGAAAAAAAAGGAAAGATAAAAAATCGACGCCCTATCATCAAAATTGAAAGAGCTTGAGGAACAAGATCAAAAAAAACTCAAGAGCAAGAAGACAAGAAATAACTAAGGTCAGAGCAGAACTGAAGGAGATAGAGACAGAAAAAAAAAACCTTCAAAAAAATCAATAAATCCAGGAGTTGGTTTTTTTTAAAAGATCAACAAAACATACAGACCACTAGCTAGACAAATGAAAAAGAAAAGAGAGAAGAATCAAATAGATGCAATAAAAAACGATAAAGGGGAGATCACCACTAATTCCCCAGAAATACAAACTACCATCAGAGATTACTACAAACAACTCTATGCACATAAACTAGTAAATCTGGAAGAAATTGATAAATCCCTGGACACTTGTACACTCCCAAGACTAAGCCAAGAAGAAGTTGAAACCCTGAATAGACCAATAACAAGGTCTGAAGTCGAAGCAGCAATTAATAGCCTAACAATCAAAAAAAGTCCAGGTCTAGACTGGTTCACAGCTGAATTCCACCAGACATACAAAGAGGAGCTGGCACCATTCCTGTTGAAACTATTCCAAACAATACAAAAGGAGGGAATCCTCCCTAACCGTTTCTATGAGATCAATATCATCCTGATACCAAAATCTGGCAGAGACACAACTAAAACTGAAAACTACAGGCCAATATCCATGATAAACATTGAAGTAAAAATCTTCAATAAAATACTGGCAAATGAAATCCAACAGCACATCAAAAAGCTGATTCACCATGATCAAGTAGGCTTCATCCTGGGGATGCAAGCCTGGTTCAACATATGCAAATCTATAAACATAATTCACCACATAAACAGAACCAAAGACAAAAACCACATGATTACCTCAGTACATGCAGAAAAGAACTTTGACAAAATTCAACAACGCTTTATGCTAAAAACCCTCAATGAACTAGGTATCAACAGAACGTATGTCAAAACAGTAAAAGCTATTTATGACAAACCCACAGCCAATATCATACTGAATGGGCAAAAATTAGAAGCAGCCCCTTTAAAAATTGGCACTAGACAAGCATGCCCTCTCTCACCACTCCTATTCAATATAGTATTGGAAGTTCTAGCCAGAGTAATTGGGCAAGAAAAAGAAGCATTCAGTTAGGAAAAGAAGAAGTCAAATTGTCCCTATTTGCAGACCACATGGTCGTATATTAAAAGACATCTATCATCTCAGCCCAAAACCTCCTTAAGCTGATAAGCAACTTCAGCAAAGTCTCAGGAAACAAAATCAATGTGCAAAAATCACAAGCATTCCTATACACCAATAACAGACAAACAGAGAGTGAAGCCATGAGCAAACTCCCATTTACAATTGCTACAAAGATAATAAAATACCTAGGAATACAACTAACAAAGGAGGTCAAAGATCTCTTCAAGGAGAACTACAAACCACTGATAAAGGAAATAAGAGAGAACACAAACAGATGGAAAAACAATCCATGCTCATGATTAGGAAGAATCAATATTGTGAAAATGGCGATACTGCCCAAAGTAATTTATAGATTCAATGCTATCCCTGTCAAGCTACCATTGACCTTCTTTACAGAACTGGAAAAAACCACTTTAAACTTCATATGAAACCAAAAGAGAGCCTGCATAGCCAAGACAATCTTAAGCAAAATGAACAAATCTGGAGGTATCACACTACCTGACTTCAAACTATACTACAAGGCTACAGTAATCAAAACAGCATGGTACTGGTACCAAAACGGAGATATAGACGAATGGAACAGAACAGAGGACGTGGATGCAATGCCACACATCTACAACCATCTGATTTTTGAAAAAACAGACAAAAACAAGCAATGGGAAAAGGATTCCCTGTTTAATAAATGGTGTTGGGAAAACTGGCTAGCCAAATGCAGGAAGCTGAACCTGGACCCCTTCCTTACACCTTATACAAAAATTAACACCAGATGGATTAAAGATTTAAACATAAGAACTAATGCCATAAAAACCCTAGAATAAAACCTAGGCAACACCATTCAGGACATAGGCACAGGCAAGGACTTCATGACTAAAACACCAAAAGCAATGGCAACAAAAGCCAAAATAGGCAAATAGGACCTAATTAAATTTAAGAGCTTCTGCACAGCAAAAGAAACAATCACTAGAGTGAACTGGCAACCAACAGAATGGGAAAAAATTTTTGCAATCTACTCACCAGGCAAAGGGCTAATATTCAGAAGCTACAAAGAACTAAAGCAGATTTACAAGAAAAAAAAAAAACAAAAAACAAAAAACAAATCCATTCAAAAGTGGGTAAAGGATATGAATAGATACTTTTCAAAAGAAGACAAATATGCGACCAACAAACATATGAAAAAATGCTCATCATCAATGGTCATTAGAGAAATGCAAATCAAAACCACATTGAGATACCATCTCACACCAGTTAGAATGGCGATCCTTAAAAAATCTGGAGACAGCAGATGCTGGAGTGGATGTGGAGAAAAAGGAACAGTTTTACCCTGTTGGTGGGAGTGTAAATTAGTTCAACCGCTATGGAATACAGTGTGCTGATTCCTCAAGGATGTAGAAATAGAAATTCCATTTGACCCAGCAATCCCATTACTGGGTATATACCCAAAGGATTATAAATCGTTCTATCATAAAGACACATGCACATGTATGTTCATTGCAGCATTGTTTATGATAGCAAAGACCTGGAACCAACTCAAATGCCCATCAATGATAGACTGGACAAAAAAACATGTGCTACATATACACCATGGAATACTATGCAGCCATAAAAAGATGATTTCTTGTCCTTTGTAGAGACATGGATGAACCTAGAAACCATCATTTATTCTCAGCAAACTGACACAAGAACAGAAAACAAAACACCACATATTTTCACTCATAGGTGGGTGATAAACAATGAGAATGCTTGGGCACAGGGAAGAGAACAACACCCACAGGCCTAGGTGGTGGGGGGTGAAGGGGAGAGGAGGGGGAGACAGCGGTGGGGAGACAGGGAGGATGGGGAGGAATAACATCAGGAGAAATGCCTGATGTAGGCGACAGGGGTCGGGGGATGGAGACAGCAAACCACCATGGCATGTACATACCTATGCAGCAATCCTGCAGGACGCAGGACATGCACATGTACCCCAGAGCCCAAATACAAATATATAAAAAAAAAATATAAATAAAATTTTTTTTTCAATTAATTCTGATTTTCTAAAAAATAAATAAACAAATAAAAAGAAAGTGAGAGACAGAGAGAAAAAAAGAAACCCCACCAAAGCCCTGGGAGAAGGGGCTCTGTTGTGGGCCCAAGCAACTAATCTGGGATCCAAGTCAAATATCAATCACTCCAGAGGAAGTTTGAAAGAACTCCTCTCATTGGACAAAAACATGTATGCATATTTCCCTTTCTGGGATTCCCTCCCACAACAGCATGGGAGCTCTCTCTACTTCTCTCTCTTTCTTTCCCTGCCTAATTAATCACTCTATGCAAAACTCTTTAGGTCCAATATTTACTTGACTGGTAAGCTCACCATGCCACAAGGGCCTCTTCCCCACTCTGGGGGCAAGGGAGCCCAAGAACCTAGGACACATCAGGGAAAAAAATTGGAGAGGGAGCTGAATGTGTCGCCTCCCAATCACGGTATTGAGAACATCTTCAGGATGCCTCTCTGCTTTCCCCTGTGTCCTACAACCTGGTTACATTATCATACAGGAAGTGCCAGAATAAATTCCTAATGGAATAGACTAAAATGCAAGAAAAATCAAGCATAATGATTTTAAAAAGGCTGGGCACAGTAGCTCATGCCTGTAACTCCAGAACTTTGGGAGGCTGAGGCAGGCAGATCACCTGAGGTAAGGAATTCAAGACCAGTCTGGCCAACATGGTGAAACCACATACCTACTAAAAATGCAAAAATTAGCCGGGCATGGTGGCAGGTGCCTGTAATCCCAGATACTCAAGAGGCTGAGGGAGGAGAATAGCTTGAACACAGGAAGCAGAGGTTGCAGTGAGCTGAGATCATGCCATTGCACTCCCTCCTGGGCAACAAGAGTAAAACTTTTTCTCAAAAAAAAATTTTTTTTAAATATTATGTTGACAAATCTGTAGGTTGAAGTGTTTCCAAATCAAAAACAATTTAAGAAATCAAAACAAGAATACATTGATATTTGACTTGATAAAACTTTAAACCATAAAACTAAAAGGGAATATTAAGATGAAAATGGAAATGAGTTAAACATCCTTAGTGTATAACAAAATATAAACAGAAACATTAATAATTCTACTAATAAAATAAATAATTTTTAAAAACAAAAACTTATTTTTACACATCAATTTATTTCTTTAAACAAAAACTCTATGTGGAGTCAGGATTTAGTATGATGTGCAATATAGGTATGTAATTGGCATAGCCTTTCTTGAAGAAAAGGTGGCAATAGTATAAAGACTCAAAAACTTTTTTACACTTTTGGATTCAGTTCCTCTTTCTCACACACACACAAAAAAGTGAAAAGCAGATAAATCTTCATTTTAAAAATAGACATCAGACTTCCAGTTTTCATTCCAGCATATAAGGATGTTAAAAGTCACCACTGCATCCTAACAATAAGTACAAAGATATGAAAGCTGAAAATCAACAGCTTTTCTTAGATCCATCAGAGAAGTGAGGTCACAAAAAAAATCACTGTTCCAGAAATTAGAGAGAAAATTAAACTGATACTGAGAATCACAATATATCTAAGCATAAACATCTACAGGAACCATTGCCAGCATAGGAAAACCTGAACTATAATTGACAAGTCGTTGGAAGCTCAGGGTAGACAACTCTAAGAGTTAAAAAATCCAGGAACACTCAGTCATGAAGGGTCTCCAAACTTCTTTTTCTTTTTTTACTTCTGAGAATTCTATCAGGTTTTCAATAGTGAATATCAGAAAAATATCTCCCAGTATTACTGACAGGGAGAAAAGAAAAGGAGCCATGCTATTACACATAAGAGCATTCTGATTTTCTTAAGAGGGCCTGCCCTCAAGAGAAACTATTCAACTAGTGCCTAGCCTGCTGGGGCTTTATCAGAACCAAAATGATCTAGGGGAAGGGAAATACCTAACTCCAGCCCCTGCTAGCCATCCTGTGCCACCTAAATGGGGAATAAACCTGAAAAGTACTAGTGAAGTTCACAGTTCAAAAGCCCAGACTAACCAAAAGACTGACTAATCATACAATTATAGAATATTTTACGTGCTCCCCACCTAACTGCCAATTCAGTAAATGCTATCACTGTTTACTCCTTCTAAAGATATGATTAGACATCATTAGTAATGTTAAACTTTTCACAAAGATAGTGAGTGCCATCTTAAAACATATTGGAGATTGGTTTTGCATTTATATTTATATAGCTGGTTATGTGAATATATTTAAATACTGAGGAAATTCCTTCACTATCTCAGAACCAAACAAGATTCACCTGTGTTTTGTGTCATTTGCCTCTTAAAGACAAGGGTTGAAGATAAATAACGTAGCAATGTCTACTTTATATTTTTGGACCTAACTATGTCAACCAAAGTAGAATTCCCTGTACTTAAAATGGTTCCTTTTACCTATTAAAAACCATTTTAGTCCAGTTTATATGTAATATCAAAGATTATTTAACATTTTTCATATTTTATAGATGATCTGTAAGGTCACATGCTTTTAAAATAGTAGCAAGTTAAACATCCCTCTTGAATTCTTTACAATCTAAGTCAAACTAAGTTATAATTTAGGATTGTCTTTAAACAGCCATTCAGAACTATAAAAGTGTAGAACTACTGTGTATTTGTAATTGGAAACGGTGCTTTTGCCAACTTAAAAGTATTAAAGTAGAGAAGATATAGAAAAAATTTTAAATTATGTGTGATGACTTAAAATAATTAAAAAGAAAAGCATAGATTTAAAATTAAAAGTTCAATTAAAGCCACAAAGGGCAGAAAAATTTGGAAGACAAAGATAGAAATAAAGAACAACAGTAACAAATAGAATGCCTTAACAAATATGGTAGATATTAGTCAAAGTATATAAATAACCACTTTAAATATTAATGGTCTAAATATACAGTCATAAGACAGAGATTATCAGAGTGAGTCTAAAAACAAGACTCAACTATGTGTTGTCTACAAGAAACCAATTTTAAATATGAGAGAGCAAGAGCAAGAGAGAGAGAGATTAAAAGTAAATAGGAGGAGAAAGATAGTCAATGGTAACACTAATCAAAAGAAAACAAAAGTCGCTATATTAACTTCTGAAACGGAAGACTTCAAAGTAAGAAGAGTTATCAGATAATCTGGGGAGAAATGACAGATAAGAGGAAGAATCAACTTGCAGCTCCTACTTGGACAGACAGAGCAGCACATGGAGACTCACATCATAAACTTTTGCTCCAAGAACTGCCATAAAAACAAAACAGGAAAGCCAAGATAATCCAGAGACCATCTGAAGGAAGCATATTGCTGTTGCAGGCCCTAAGAGATGCTGAAAAACTCAGCTGCATGAAGACCCACTCATGGAGAGTCTGAGCTCAGACATTCCTAATTCTGTTCCCACTAGAGGATCTTTCTCTACCCACTCTTGTAGCCAAAGACAAAAGACAACCTCCTGGGAGCTCTATGGCCACACCTACTGCCTGATCCGTCTATACTACCATAGCTGATGCTTTCTTGAAAGTGCCACTTCCTGGCTGGAGGCCAGGGAACACAAAACCAGTACAATAAACAAAACTAAAACCAAGGACACTCACAAAGTCCACTTCACTCTTCTACCACTTCCACCAAAGCAGGTGCTGGTATCCACAACTGAGAAACTTGAATACAGTTTATATCAAGGACTCTGTGCAGACACTCCCCAGTACCAGCTGGGAGCTTGTTAGCTCCACTGAGTGGTTAGATCCAGAAGAGAAATAACAATCACTGCAGTTTGGCTCTCAGGAAGCCACATCCCTAGGGGAAGAGAGGGAGTGCCATATCAAAGCAGCACTCCATGGGACAAAGGAATCTGAACAGCAGCTCTTGATCCCAAGATCTTTCCTCAAAGATAATCTACATAAATGAGAAAAAACCAAACAACACCAACCAACCAACAAACAAAAAACAGAAAAACAATTCTGGTGATATGACAAAACATGGTTCTTTAGCAACCCCAGAAGATCACACTAGCTCACTAGGAATGGATTCAAACCAAATAGAAATCTCTGAATTGCCAGAAAAAGAATTCAGAACATCAATTACTAAGCTAATCAAAGAGGCACCAAAGAAAGGTAAAGTCCAACTTAATGAAATCAAAAAAGTAATACAAGATGTGGAGGAAATAATCTTCAATGAAATAGATAGCATAAATTTAAAAAATCACAACTTCTGAAAATGAAGGACACATTTAGAGAAATGCAAAATATACTGGAAATGCTCAGCAATAGAATAGAACAAGTAGAAGGAAAAAACTTCAGAGCTAGAAGATAAGGCTTTTAAATTAACTCAATCCAACAAAGAAAAAGGAATTTTTAAAAATGAACAAAGCCTCCAAGAAGCTTGGGGTTATGATAAATGGCCAAACCTAGAATAACTGGTGTTTCCAAAGAAAAAGAGAAATCTAAAAGTTTGAAAAATATATTTGAGGGATTAATAGAGTAAAACTTCCCCAGCCTTGATAAAAATATACATACAAATACAAGAAACTCAAAGAATACCTGGGAAATTTATCGCAAAAAGATCATCAGCTAAGCATGTAATCATCAGGTTATCTAAAGTCAATATGAAGAAAAGGATCTTAAGAGCTGTGAGGTACAAAGCATCAGATAACTTATAAGGGAAAACCTATCAGACTAACAGCATATTTCCTGGCAGGAAACTTACAAGCTAGCAGGGATTGAGGCCCTATTTTTAGCCTCCTTAAACAAAATAACTATCAGCCAAGAATTTTCACTTCATAAATGAAGGAAACTAAGCTTCATAAATGAAGGAAAGTTACAGTCTTTTTCAGACAAACAAAAGTTGAGAGAATTTGCCACTACCAAGCTAGCACTCCAAGAAATGCTAAGAGGAGCTATAAATCTTAAATTCCCAAAATACACCAAAATTGTGAACCTCCTTAAAGTAGAAATCACATAGGACCTATAAAATAAAAACACAATGAAAAACAACAACAAAGTATTAAGGCAACAAATAGCATGATGAATAAAATAGTATCTCACATCTTAATACAAACATTGAATGTAAATGGCCCAAATTCTCCACTTTAAAGACAAAGTATGGCAGAATGGATAAGAATTCACCAACCAAGTATCTGCTGTCTTCCAGAGACTCACCTAACACATCAGGACTCACATAAACTTAAGGTAAAGGGATGAAAAAACATATTCTATGCAAATGAACTTCAAAATCAAGCAGGAGTAGCTATTCTCATATTAGACAATATAGGCTTTAAAGCAACAGCAGTTTAAAAAGACAAAGATGGGCCGGGCACGGTGGCTCAAGCCTGTAATCCCAGCACTGTGGGAGGCCGAGGCGGGTGGATCACGAGGTCAAGAGATCGAGACCATCCTGGTCAACACGGTGAAACCCCGTCTCTACTAAAAATACAAAAAATTAGCTGGGCATGGTGGCGTGTGCCTGTAATCCCAGCGACTCAGGAGGCTGGGGCAGGAGAATTGCCTGAACCCAGGAGGCGGAGGTTGCAGTGAGCCGAGATCGCGCCATTGCACTCCAGCCTGGGTAACAAGAGTGAAACAAGAAAATGTGGCACATATACACCATGGAATATTATGCAGCCATCAGAAACGATGAGTTTGGGTCCTTTGTAGGGACATGGATGAACCTGGAAACCATCATTCTCAGCAAACTGACAGAAGAGCAGAAGATCAAACACCGCATGTTCTCACTCATAGGCAGGTGTTGAACAATGAGAACACATGGACACAGGGAGGGGAGCACTACACACTGGGGTCAGTTGGGGGGAAATAGGGGAGGGAGGGTGGGGGGTGGGAAGCTGGGGAGAGATAGCAAGGGGAGAAATGCCAGATGTAGGTGATGGGGAGGAAGGCAGCAAATCACACTGCCACGTGTGTTCCTATGCAACAATTTTGCATGTTCTTCACATGTACCCCAAAATGTAAAATGCAATAAAATAAATAAATGGGGGGAAAAAAAAAGACAAAGATGGACACTGTAAAATGATAAAAGGACTTCCCCAACAAGAAAATATTATAGTTCTAAATATGTATGCACCTAACACTGGAGCTCTCAGACTTGTAAAACAATTACAACTAGAGCAAAAAAATGAGAAAAATGCAACACAATAATAGTGGGGGACTTTAACATTCCACTGACAGCACTAGACAGGTTATCAGGACAGAAAGTCAACAAAGAAACAATGGATTTAAACTGTACCCTGGAACAAAGGGACTTTACAGATATTTACAGAAGATTCTACCCAACAACTACAGGATATACATTTTTTTATCAGCACATGGAACATTCTTCAAAATAGACCATATAATAGGCCACAAAATAAGTCTCAATAAATTTAAGAAAACTGAAATTATATTAAGTATTATCTTAGATCACAGTGAAATAAAATTGATAATAAACTCCAAAAAGAACTCTCAAAACCATGCAAATGCATAGAAATTAAATAACCTGCCCCTGAATGAGCACTGGGTCAAAGATAAAATCAAGATGGAACTGAATGATAATGGTGACACAACGTATCAAAAACTCTTGGATACAGCAAAGGCAGTGCTAATAGGAAAGTTTGTAGCCTTAAATGCCTACCTACATCAAAAAGTCTAAAAGAGCACAGATAAAAATCTAAGATCACACCTCAAGGAACCAGAGAAACAAGAACAAACCAAACCGAAACTCAGCAGAAAAAAATAAAATAAAAATATCAGAGCAGAATTAAGGAAATTGAAACAAACAAACAAAATACAAAAGATAAATGAAACAAAAGCTGTTTTTTTTAAAGATAAATAAAATTGATAGACCATTAGCAAGATTAACCAAGAAAAGAGAGAAAATCCAAATAAGCTCAATTAGAAATAAAACAGAAGATATAACAACCAATATCACAGAAATACAAAATATAACTCAAGGCTACTATGAACATCTTTATGCACATAAACTAGAAAACCTAGAGGAGATAAATTAATTCCTGGAAATATACAACTCTCCTAGATTAAACCAGGAAGAAACAGAAACTGAATAGTACAGTAACAAGCAGAGCAATTGAAATGGTGATAAAATAATTGCCAACAAAAAATAGTTTAGGACCAGACTGATTCACAGCTGAATTCTATTAGACATTCAAAAAATAATTGGTACTAGTCCCATTGACACTATTCCACAAGATAAACAGGGAAGCCTCCCTGGATTATTCTAAGAAGGCAGTATCACCCCAATACCAAAAGCAGTAAAGAGCATAACAATAAAAAAAAGTAAACTACAGACCAATATCACTGATGAACATAGATACAAAAGTCCTTAGCAAAATACTAGCTAACCAAATCCAACCGCATTTATACCAGGGATACAGCAATGGCTTAACATACACAAATAAATAAATGTGATACACCACATAAAGAGAATTAAAAACAAAAATCACGTGATCATCTCAGTAGACACAGAAAAAACATTAGACAAAATCCAGCATCACTGTATGATTAAAACCCTCAGCAAAATCAGCATAGAAGGGACATACTTTAAATGTAATAAAAGTCCTTTATTACAAACCGACAGCCAACATTATGCTGAACAAGGAAAAGTCTAATACATTCCCCCTGAGAACTGGAACAAGACAAGGATGCCTTCTCCCACCACTTCTATTCAACATAGTACTGGAAGTCCTAGCCAGAGCAATCGGAAAATAGAAAGAAACAAAGAGTATGCACATTGGCAAAGATAAAGTCACACAATTACTGTTTGCTGATGATATAATGTTATACCTAGAAAACTCTAAAGATTTCTCCAAAAAGCTCCTAGAACTGATAAATAAATTCAGCAGTTTCAGTATATAAAATTAATGTACACAAATCAGTAGCTCTGCTCTCTATACACTAACAGTGACCAAGCTGAGAATCAAATTAAGAACTCAATCCCATTTACAACACTTCAAAAATATTAAATACTTAGCAATATGCCTAACTAAAGAGGTGAAAGAGCTCTGCAAGAAAACCTCCAAAACACTGCTGAAAGAAATCATAGATGACACAAACAAATAAAATCACATCCCATGCTCATGAACGGGTTGAATCAATATTGTGAAAATTACCACACTGCCAAAATCAATCTACAAATTCAATGTAATTCCCATCAAAATACCACTATTATTCTTCACAGAAGCAAAAAAGAGCCCACAATGCCAAAGGTAGACTAAGCAAAAAGAATAAATCTGGAGGCATCATATTACCTGACTTCAAACTATACTTTAAGGCCACAGTCACCAAAACAGTGTGTTACTGACATAAAAATAGGCATATAGAACAATGGAACATAATAGAGAACCCAGAAATAAACACAAATACTTACAGCCAAGTGACCTTTGACAAAGTAAATAAAAACATAAAGTGAGGAAAGAACATTCTTTCCAACAAATGGTGCTGGGATAATTGTCAAGCCACATGTAGATAAATGAAACTCCATCTTCATCTCTCACCTTATACAAAAATCAACTCAAGATGAATAAAAGACTTAAATCTGAGACATGACATCACAAAGATTCTAGGTGACAACATTGGAAAAAACCCTTCTAGTTATTGGCTTAGACAAACACTTCATGACCAAGAACCCAAAAACAAATGCAACAAAAACAAAGATAAATAGATGGGACTTGAGTAAACTAAAAAGCTTTTACACAGCAAAAGAATAAATCAGGAGAATAAAAAGACAACCCACAGAGTGGGACAAAATCTTCACCATTTATACATCCAACAAAGAACTAATATCCAGAATCTATAAATAACTCAAACAAATCATCAAGAAAAAAACTAACAATCCTGTCAAAAAGTGAGCTAAGGACATGAATAGACAATTCTCAAAAGAAGATATACAAATGGGCAACAAACATGAAAAAATGCCATCACTAATAATCAGGGAAATGCAAATTAAAACCATAATGTGATATCACCTTGCTCCTGTGAAAATGACCATAATTTAAAAATCAAAAATAATAAATGTTAGCATGGATGTGGCGAAAAGGGAACACTTTTACACTGCTGGTGAGAATGTAAATTAGAACAACCACTATGAAAAACAGTACAGAGATTCTTTAAAGAACTAAAAGTAGAACTACGATTTGATCCAGCAGTCCCACTAGTGGGTATCTACCTAGAGGAAAAGAAGTTACTATATGAAAAAGATACTTGTGCACACATGCTTATAGCAGCACAATTCATAATTACAAAAATATGGAACCAGTTTAAATGCCCATTAATCAGAGTGGATAAAGAAATTGATATAGAATAGATATAGATGATACAGATATAGATACACACACACACACACAAACACACACACACCATGGAATCTTAGCCATAAAAAGAAATAAAATAATGGCATTTGTAGCAACCTGGATGGAACTGGAGACCATTATTCTATGTGAAGTAACTCAGGAATAGAAAACCAAACATCATATATTCTCATAAACGGGAGCTAAGCTATGAAGATACAAAAACATAAGAATAATGTAATGGACTTTGATGATTTGCAGAAAAGTTGGAAGAAGGGTGGGGGATAAAAGGCTATACATTGTGTACAGTGTACATCACTCGAAGATGAGTATACCAAAATCTCAGAAATCACCACTACAGAATTTATTCATGTAATAAAATACCTCATGTTCTCCGAAAACCTATTGAAATAAAAAAATAAAATAAAATAAGAAGAGTTATTAGAGATACAGAGGGGTATTACATAATAATAAAAAAGACACTACTCCAAAAAGACATAACAATCTTTAATGGGCATATGCCTAAGAACAGAGTATTCAAATACACGGAGCAAAAGAAAAATGATGTAACTGCAAGAGAAGTAGATTACTAGATGAATCATGCAACTATTGTAGTTGGAGACTTTCACATCCAACTATCAGAAATGGGCAACTCCAGTAAGCAAAAAAGTCAGTAAGAATACAGCTAAAAAAACTTAACAACACGAGTAAACTAAGTAAAATTGACATCCACAGCCTACTTCATTCAACAAAAAATTATATTTTTTCTCAAGTTTCTGTGAAACATCAAGATAGATCATGGTCTAGGCTACAAAACACACTTAAACAAATTTAAAATAATATAAATTATACAATGTCATCTCCCAAACCACAATGGAATTAAATAAAAAATCAGTAACAGAGAGCTCTAAAACCCCAAAGTAATTAGAGATTAAGCAACACATTTCTAAATCACACGTGTCAAAGAAGAAATCACAATAGAAATTTAAGAATATTTTGAACTAAGTGAAATGAAAACACAGCATATCAAAATTTGCCAGATGCAGTAAAAGCAGTGTTTAGAGGAAACTTTATAGCATTGAATGCATATATTAGAAATGAAGAAAAATTTAAAGTCAATGATCTAAGTGGCCACTTTAGAAAAATAGAAAAAGTAGACCAAATTGCTGATCCCAGGACTTTTGGGAGGCTAAGGCAAGAAGATCGCTTGCGCCCAAGAGTTCAAAATCTGCCTGGGCAACATAGGGAGACCTCATTACTACAAATAATTTTTTAAAAATTAGCCAGGCGTGGTGGTATGCATCTATATTCCCAGCTACTCAGGAGGCTGAGGTAGGAGAATCACTTGATCTCAGAGTTTGAGACTGCAGTAAGCCATGATCACATCACTGCACTAGACTCTGGACAATAGAACTAGACTTTATCTCAAAAAAAAAAAAGAAAGAAAGAAATTTATAAAACCAAATTAAATATAAAGAAGGAAGAACAAACAGTAAGAATTAAATCAGAAAGCAATAAAACTGAAAACAGGAAATGAATAGAAAAAATCAACAAAAACAAAATCTAATTCTTTGAAAAGACTGATAAAGTTGGTAAGCCCCTAGTAAGAAAAAAAGAAAGAAGATGCAAATTACTAATATCAGAAATTAAAGAGGAAATATTACTAAAGATCCCATGGACAGTAAAGGGGTAATAAAGAAATTTTATGAACAATTCTATGCCCACAAATTTGGTAACCTAAGTGAAATAGACTAGCTTGCTGAAAGACACAATCCGCCAAAAGTCACACAAAAAGAATGAGAATATACGCATAGACCTATTAAAGAAATTGAATTAATAATTAATAACCTTCCCTAATAGAAAGCACCAGGTCCATATGGATTGACTGTTGAATTCTACTATACATGTAAGGTAGAAATTATACCAATTTTCTACAATCTCTTTCAAAAGAAAGAGGCAATGGAAATATATTCTACTTAACTCTATGAGGCAAGTATTATTCTTTTTTTTTCAGTTTTATTTTGCATTTTTTAATTACATTTTAGGTTTTGGGGTACATGTGAAGAACATGTAAGATTGTTGCATAGGTACACACATGGCAGTGTGATTTGCTGCCTTCCTCCCCATCACCTATATCTGGCATTTCTCCCCATGCTACCCCTCCCCAACTCCCCATCCCCCGCTGTCCCTCCCCTATTTCCCCCCAACAGACCCCAGTGTGTAGTGCTCCCTCCCTGTGTCCATGTGTTCTCATTGTTCAACACCCGCCTATGAGTGAGAACATGCGTGTTTGATTTTCTGCTTTTGTGTCGGTTGGCTGAGAATGATGGTTTCCAGGTTCATCCATGTCCCTACAAAGGACACAAACTCATCGTTTTTGATGGCTGCATAATATTCCATGGTATATATGTGCCACATTTTCCCTGTCCTGTCTATCATCGGCTGCATGACCAAAACACCAAAAGCATTGGCAACAAAAGCCAAAATAGACAAATGGACCTAATCAAACTCCACAGCTTCTGCAAAGCAAAAGAAACAGTCATTAGAGTGAATCGGCAACCAACGGAATGGGAAAAAATTTTTGCAGTTTACCCATCTGACAAAGGGCTGATATCCAGAATTTACAAAGAGCTAAAACAGATTTACAAGAAAAAAACAAACAAGCCCATTCAAAAGTGGGCAAAGGACATGAAGAGACACTTTACAAAAGAAGACATACATGAGGCCAATAAACATATTGAAAAATGCTCACCATCACTGGTCATTAGAGAAATGCAAATCAAAACTACATTGAGATAACATCTCACGCCAGTTAGAATGGCAATCATTAAAAAATTCTGGAGACAACAGATGCTGGAGAGGATGTGGAGAAATAGGAACACTTTTACACTGTTGGTGGGAGTGTAAATTAATTTAACCATTGTGGAAGACAGTGTGGCGATTCCTCAAGGACCTAGAAATAGAAATTCCATTTGACCCAGCAATCCCATTACTGGGTATATATCCAAAGTATTGTAAATCATTCTACTATAAGGACACATGCACACGAATGTTCATTGCTGCACAGTTTACAATAGCAAAGACCTGGAACCAACCCAAATGCCCATCAATGATAGACTGGAGAGGCAAGTATTATTCTAATAAGAAAACCAGACAAAGACATTACTAGAAAGCCGTAGACTCATATCTCTCATAAATATAGTATTAAAAATCTTAATAAGTTATTAGCAAATTGAATGCAACAATATGTAAAAATAATTATACACCATGACTGTTCAAACCCATATTTGAAATTCTACCCTGCCCCCACCACCAAGATGATGATGTCAGGAGGTAGAGCCTTTGGGAAATAATTTGGATTCGGTAAAGCCGTGAGGGTGGAGCCCTCATAAGTGATATTAATGCCCTTATAAGAGTCATGGGAGCTTTCTGCTCTCTGATGTGGAAATTCAATAAGAAGACAACAGTCAGCAACCCAGAAGAAAGCCTTCCCCAGAACCCAATCATCCTGGCACCTGGCTTCCAGCTTCAGACATCCAGCATCTGGAACTATAAGAAACAAATATCTGTTGATTTTAAGCCACTCGGTTTAAGGTTTTCTATTATAGCAGCCCAAACTGACTAAGACAAGCACCAATTAGGATTTATCCCAGGTTTGCAAGGCCAGTTCAGCATTTTAAAAATCAATTAATGTAACCCATCACATCAATAGATTAAAGAAGTAAAGTCCATGATAATATCAATGAATGCAGAAAAATTCTTTGACAAAATCCAGCACCTATTCATAATAATACTATTAACAAACTAGGAATAGAGGGAAACTTCCTCAATTTAATAAAGAATATCTACAAAAAGAACCCTACAGCTAACACCATACTTAATGATGAGAAATAAGCAGCTTTCCCACTAAGATCAGGAACAAGATAACGATGTCTGTCTCATCATTGCTTTTTAATATTATAATGAAAATTCTAGGTAACATAATTTTAAAAGGAAACAAAAAGTATATAGATTGGGGAAAACAAAATTGTCTTTGTCCACAGATGACTTGATCATCTATGTACAAAATCCAAAATAACTGACAAAAACAAATAACTGGAACTTATTAGTGGTTATAGCAAGGTTGCAGGGTGCCAGGCTAATATACAAAAGGTCAATAGCCTTCCTATATACTAGAAATGAACAAGTGGAATTGAAAATTAAAAACACATTATCATTTACATTAGCACACCCAAAATTAAGAGTTAAGTATTAATTTAACGAAATGCCTACAAGACCTCGATGAGCAAAATTACAAACTCTGATAGAGAAATTGAAAAAGTAAATAAATAAAGAGATATTCCATGTTCACGATTAGGTAGGCTCCATAAGGTCAGGATATCAGCTCTTTCCAACTTAATATGTAGATTTGATGCAATCCCAGTCAAAATCCTATCCACTTATTTTATGGATATTTACAAGCTGATTCTAAGGTTTATATAGACAGGCAAAAGACACAAAATAGCCAAGTCAATATTGAAGAACAAAAATTGTAGGACTGACAAGACCTGACTTCAATAATTACTATAAAGCTACTGTAATTACAGTGTGATATTGGTTAAAGAATAGACAAATAGATCAACAGAACAGAATAGAGTGCCCCAAAATAGATCAAGATAAATATAATTAGATGATCTTTGACAAAGGGGCAAAGCTAATACCATGGAATAAAAACAATCTTTTAAACAAATGGTGGTGGTGGAACAACTGGAGATTCACATGAAAGAAAAGAAAAGAAAAGAGAAGAGAAAAGATAAATCTAGACACAGACCTTTCACACTTCACAAAGATTAACTCAAAATAGATCACACTCCTGGATATAAAATGTAAAACCATAAAACCCCTAGAAGGTAACTTAAGAGAAAATTAAGATAATCTTGAGTTTGAATATAACTTTTTTGATACTACACCAAAAGTACAATTCATGAAAGATAAACTAATAAATTGAAATGCATTAAAATTTAAAGTTCCTGCTCTGTGAAAGACATTGCCAAGATAATGTGAAGACAAGCCATACACTGGGAGAAAATGTTTGCAAAAGACATATCTGCTAAAGAGCTATTATTCAAAATATATGAAGAACTCCTAATACTTAGAAATATAACAATGAACAACCAATGAATATATGAGAAAAAGACCTGAATATCCATCTCACCAAAGAAGACATAAAGACAGCAAGTAAGCGTATGAAAGATGTTCAACATCTCAGTGGTTGGAATTTGTCCCCAGAATTTCATATATTAGAAACTTAATCCCCAAATTCATATGTTAATGATTTGGAGGTGAGGCTGTTGGGAGGCAATTAGGGTTAGAAAATTCATTAGGGTGGGACCCTATGATGGGGCAGAGGCTTTATAAGAATAAAAAAGAGACCTGAGCTAACACACTTGCTCTGTCTTGCCATGTGATATCCTCTGCTATGTTATGATGCAGCAAAGACTTCACCAGATGCCAATACTATAATTCTGACTCCCCAACATCCATAATCATGAGATAAATAAACCTTTATTTTTAATAAATTACCTAGTCTGTGGTATTCAGGTATAGCAACAAAACAGACTAGGATGACAACATATGTCATTAGAGAATTGCAAATTAAAACAATAAGCTATCACTACACATCTATTAAAATGGCCAAAATTCAAAATGCTGACAATGCCAAATGCTGATGAAAATGTGGAACAATAGAAATTCTCAATCATTGCTGGTGAGAATGCAAAAATAATACAGCCACTTTGGAAGACAGTTTGGCAGTTTCCTACAAAACTAAATATACTCTTGACATACAGTCTAACAATAGTGTCCTTTGGTATTTGACTAAATGAACTGAAAACAGGTCCACACAAAAACCTACACATTAACATTTATGGCATCTTTATTCATTACTGTCAAAACTTAGAAGCAACAAAGATGTCCTTCAGTAGGTAAATGGATAAATTGTGGTATATGCAGACGATGGAATATTATTCAACACAGAGAAGAAATGAGCTATCAAGCCATAAAAGGATATCGAGGAAGCTTAAATACATATTACTAGGTGATGAAGCCATTCTTAAGAGTACATACTGTATGATTCTAACAATATGAAATTCTAGGAACATCAAACCATAGAGGCAAAAATTTAATGGTCTCCGGGGGCTAGAGGGAGGAGGATGAATAGACAAATCACAGATAAGTTTTAGGGCACTAAAATTTATCTGTACAATAATACAATGGTGGATACATGTCATTATACATTTTTTCAAACCCATAGAATATACACAAAAAATGGACCCTAATGTAAACTATGGACTTTGGGTAATAATGATGTGTCAATGTAGGTTCATCAATCATAACAAATGTATCTACACTCTGGTGGAAGATGTTAGTGGGGGAGGTTATTTGGATGGGGGAATAACAGTGTATGGGAACTCTGTACGTTTCACTCAATTTTGCTGTCAACCTAAAACTTCTCTAAAGAATTTATTAATTTGAAAAAGTTGACATCAAGGCATAATTTATTCTAAGAATATTTTAAGCCTTAGATTTTAAACATAGCTTTGTGGTTAAACCAATCATGATTCACCCTATTATAAAATGTTATATAACCATTAAATATTATATGAAGTATCTCTGTTCATAGGTAACATGATGCTATATATAGAAAACACTAACAATTACACACAAATGCAATAACTGATAAATAAATTGAGCAGAGTTGCAGGATACAAAAATCACTGAAATGATACAAAAGATACAAATTCAATTCCATTTCTATTCAATAACAATGAACAACCTGAAAGGGAAATTAAGAAAACTATTTGACAGTAGCATCAAAAAGAATAAAATACTTACAAATAAACTTAACCAAGGTGACAAAAGATTTGTATACTGAAAACTACAAAAATGTTGCTGAAAGATATTAAAGAAGACACACATAAATGTAATGATATCTCATGTTCATGGATTGAAAGACTTAATGTTGTTAAAATGTCAATATCCAATGTGACCTACAAATTCAACACAATCTGTATCAAAATACCAATTGATAGATGAGGAGGCAGATAAAGGAGGATTCCCAGAGGATCTCTGACTTAACCCACAAGTGTTTACATCAGATGCTTTTGTGCAGATGAGGGAACCTGGCCAGGGAGTTGTCTGAGCACACGCAAAACTGACTGGGGCCCACCTGAACACTGTGGGAATGAAGTGAAGCTACTGGGGATTTGTGCCTTTGCAGGAGCCTAGTCTCCAGTCGTGTGTGTCTGTGTGTGTGTGTGTGTGTGTGTGTGTGTGTGTGTGTGTGTGTGTGTGCGCGCGCGCGCGCGCGTGCGTGCATGCATGTATGGTGGCCTGGCAATCAATTTGTGAGGTGGAAGCCTGTTGGAAGGACCGCTTTTTTTTTTTAACTGAAACCTTCTCTTTCACAAATTCCACTCTCCTCATCTTTCAGTGTGTCCAGACGCCTAACTATTACTAAGGAGCAAAAAATCACATATCAAAATGACTATTTTTTTCAAGAAAGAGAAAAATCCATTTTCAATTTCTTATGGACTCTGAAGAGACCCTGAATTGCCAAAACAATCCTGAAACAGAAGAACAAAGTTGGAAGTCTTATACTTCCTGATTTCAAAACTTACTACAGTGTTACAGTAATCAAAATAGAGTGGTACTACCATAAAGACAGAAATATAGACCAATGAAATGAAATACAGAGCCCAAAAATAATTCCTTACAAATATGGTCAAATGATTTTTAACAAACATATCAAAACCATTGTGTGTGGAAATAAGTCTTTTCAACAAATGGTGCTGAGAAAATTTGATATCCACATGCAAAAGAATAAAGTTGGAACCACATCATACATCATATGTAAAAATTAACTCAAAATGGGTCAGAGACCTAAATTTAAAAGATAAAACTATATAAAACTCTGAGAAGAAAACATGAGAAAAAAAATCTTCATGACATTTGGCAATGATTTCTTGAATATGACACTAAATACACAAGCAATAAAAGAAAAAATAGATAAATTGATCTACACCATAATTTTTAAATTATTTGCATCAGATGACAGACATAGTCAATAGAATAAAAAGGCAACTCATGGAATGGGAGAAAATGTTTTCAATCTATTTATCTGATGGGGGTTAATATTGAGATATATAAAGAACTTCTATAACACAACAACAAAACAAAACAGAATAACAAAGAGCCCAGTTTAAAAATTGGCAAAAATTTTGATTAGGCACTTCTACAAAGAAGATAAACAAGTAATCAATAAGTACATAAAAATAAGCTCAACATTACTAATCATTAGGTAAATGCAAATCAAAATTACAATGAAACATCACCTCAAATTCATTGGGATCACTACTATAAAGACATAAGAGAAACATATGTGGGTAAGGACATAGATAAATTGAAGCCTTATATACTGTTGCAAATGTAAAATGATGCAGTCTTTATGAAAAACAGTGTGGCAGTTCCTCAAAAATTTAAATATAGAATTACCATATAATCTAGCAATTCCACTTCTAAGTATATGCCCAAAGGAACTAAAATGTGGGATTTAAACGGATATTTGTACCTTATATTCACAAGTGCCAGAAAATGGAAACAAGCCAAATGTCCACTGACAGATAATAGCTAAACAAAATGTGATATATATACATACAGTGGAATATTACACAGTCTTAAAAAGGAAGGAAAGTCTGACATATGCTACAACATGGATGAACCTTGATGACATTTTGCTAGGTAAAATAAGTCAGATACAAAATGAAAAATACTGCATTATTCCATTTATATGACGTACATAGAATAATCAAACTCATGGTGATAATAGGCAGAATGTTAACTGGCAGGTTCTGCAGGGAGAGGGAAATGGGAAGTTACTGTTTAATGGGTACAGAGTTTCAGTTTTGCAAAATGAAAATGTTTCTATGGCTAGATGGTAGTAATGGTTGCACAAAAAGGTGTATATATATAATGCTGCTGAACTATAGTTTTTAAAATGCTGCAAAGGATATATTTTATGTTATGTCTATCTTACAATTAAAAATATAAAAAGCAAGAAGTTAACTAAATATATAAAGATAAAAAATGTTATACACATGACGATTTAAATCATGTAGAATAAAAAATTAGAAGCCTAAAAAAATACACACATCAAGTCTATCTTTTGGAGGAGTAGAGTTATGTTACTTCTTAAATTTTTCATTTATATACTTTCTAAGTATTTGACAATAAAGGTATCACTTTTATAGTAGTATAAACTAAAAAAATGTATACAACTAAAGGAATATACACTTAGCAGAAATATATTCAGTATAAGGCAGAAACCAAGGAATTAGTAACTCTTACAGAGAGCTAAAGGTCAGTGGAAAAAAAAAAAATACAGACATTAACATGAAATTGATGACGTAACTTAACAACCAGTTTCTGTGTTTCAGCTACATATATAGAAGCAACATATCATTCTGGTTTTAACAAGAATGCCAGACCTGTTAAAATTGGGTCCAGGGGGAATAAACCTGGGTAGTTGTAGATAAGAAAACCTAATACAGACTGCACAAAAAAAGATAACATGGTTTTCTTTCTTTTCCTTTTACAAAAGGTCTTTTCTTTCATCATTATGGAATTTTTAAGAAGTCACTAAAGCTGGTAAAAGTAGAACTATAAAAAGTAGTCTAGGACTTCCAGCAGTAAGTAAGCAAAGTCACACTTATTATGAGATATGAAAGAAACAACAAGAGAAAAATGATTCAATAAAAAAGAGGGAGCTGCCGCTGACCAACAGAAGGTCAGTTATGAGACTCAGATATATCTTCTTCAGGGATGTAAAGATGACACCATTTAAATTGGACTAGGAAAACAAACCAAATTACTTTTTTAATATTTTGGAAGAAGTTTTACAACAGCTTGAGTAATAACAAATTTAACATTTCCCCCGGATTTTAATTTAAATTCAAAGTCTTCTATCAAGCAGAATTGACTGGCTCCTTTATATAGCAATTTATCCTCAGAAACACTACCCTAGAACATGGCTCTGGTCAATTATGATGAATACATTCATTTTTGTGGGGAGAGAAGAGTCGAGGAAACACTTCTTCATCTCTCAAGCTTTCAAGTTCAATCCTTACTATCTATCAAGATTTTTTTTTTTTTTTTTTTTGGAGACGGAGTCTCGCTCTGTCGTTGAGGCTGGAATGCAGTGGTGCAATCTCAGCTCACTGAACGTCTGCCTCCTGGGTTCAAGTGATTCTCCTGCCTCAGCCTCCTGAATAGCTGGAACTACAGGCACCCACCACCACACCAGGCTAAGTTTTTTTATTTTTAGTAGAGATGGGGTTTCACCATGTTGGACAGGCTGATCTCAAACTCCTGGCCTCAAGTGATCTGCCTGCCTCGACCTCCCAAAGTGTTGGGATTACAGGCATGAGCCACCGCACACTACGCTATCAAGGTTTTTTAAATGCTGAACATTTGACCCAGCAATTCTACTTCTAGGAATGCATACTAAAGAAATTCTGACATAAGTATGCAAAAGTAAAGGGACAAGTGATGTTCACTGCAGTATTTTTTAGTACAGTTAAAAATTTGAAGTACCTGAATGTCCATCAACTTACTACCAATATCATATAATCACTAAATAAACAGAATCAATTATATATGTATAGTCTAATATGAAAGAAGGTCCAAAGTATGCTGTCAAGAGGAAAAAAACCAAAATTTTCAAAATATACAATGCAATCACCTGGGCTTCAAAATGTATGTCTGTATGTGTGTAAAGGTGTGTATAAACACCTATATGTCTGTGTATGATTGTATAGAAAGATAGCAATAATGATAGCTAACACTTATATAGTCTTGGTAATTATTAGCAATAACAAATTATTAGCAATAACACTCAAGGATGTAGACAGGGGCAAGAAAGTTTGAGAAGAGACTATCCTTTTTAAATTTATAATCTTATACATTGATTAAAAAACTCTTTACAATTTTAAATATTAACTTAAAAACATATTAAGCTTATTTTAAATTCTGCTTTTCTTCTAAAATGTCCTAATAATGTTTAGAAGTAAGGCTTAAAAGACAAGCCAATTAAAAAATTAAGAAGCCACAGAGATCCATGTCATTCTGAAATATGCAACGTATAGGAACACATTAGACTCTCTTCTTGTGAAAAAAGACTCCTGGTATGACAGTGCTTATTTTTGTCAAACCTTATTTAAAACAATACAGAATCTTCACCTAAAAGGCAATCATAAATTAAACAGTGCTGCCATGTTTCTGTAGCAGAGCCATCCTGAAAAGCAGGCCCTGGCCTGAGCTTGCTCACTAGTGCTCTAAAGAAAAGATACAACATAACTTACATTTTCCTTATGTTGAGTATAGCTATCATAAGCCAAATATAATTTGCAAAGGTGCCAATTTTCCAGTCTTTGCCTTTGTCTAGACTTACATCTTCCTTCGTACCTTTCTTCTACGTGTGTGAATTTGGTATTTTACCCAACTTTCGTGTGTCTATATATATTCCTCAGGCTGCTGTCACCCAGTATTTTATATTATTACATCAATGTTTTTGTCACTTTGACAAAAGTAGAAATCACCATTGAGGCTAGAGCAATAGGAAAATGAATCAAACCCATTTTCCTGTTAGGCCACTGTGCTTGTAGTCAGCATTTTACCCAGTCTGTTCCCCACTACTCCCTTCTAGGTACTGGCTTCACAGGAGACCAGAATCAAGGATCCAGCCAGACCTGTGGTCTCAGGAAGACCCAGGATAAGAATATGGAAATAAAAACAAGACAGGTTGCTGAGAAGTTGGTTTCACTATTAAAGTGCTGTCAAGTCTGTCCTATGCCTTATCATCTCACAGAAGAGATATGTGCCAATAACTTTTGATAATGATGCATTAACACAAAGAAATATAAAGAATCATGAGTGGTTACCTCATCAGTCACCAAGAGTCTCAGCATTCCCATTGCTGGGAGCATCAGGATCCAAAGAGAAGAGAGAAAACCTTCAGTATCTCTGAGACAAAAACTGAGATAGAAAGACCATCTCTTGTTTACCTAACAAAGAGTATTTGTTCCTGTTCTTCCTTCTCTGTTGGCTAGTTAACATGATTCAGCCTTCATATTCAGATCAGGTTTGACATTTCCAGCCAAGCTTTCCCTGAACTAGTAAACGTCCAAATTACAGGCTCTCAGAATATTATGTACTGCCCTATCACAGCATATGTCAACATTACAATTACTCCCTTGTTTATGTGATTATTTTATTATGATTATGCCTGCCTCCTCACTAACCTCTAACCTGTAACCTGGTGGGCCCTCAAAAAATATTTATTGAATGTAGGAGTGAATGAATGAATGAATAAATGAATGAAGTGAATAGATCATACCAGTTCATCTCAGAGGCTGCTGGCCTCCCTCAAGCTCAACCACAACAGGCTTAGCTTCGACTGGCTTGTCAGCATATGGCCCAGTCATCACTACCAGGGTAGCAAGGTTGGTTTTATCAATAATTTATGAAGTACAAATCATTGCAGTTTATACAAGAAAGAAGATAAGGTCTTACAGGCTCCTACTTCAGCTTCTCTAGTTAGTCAGATATTCAGAAGCATGAGTCTGAAAAACAAAACAGGAAATTTGCCTGTGAAATAACAGGTGGTAGAGAAGATTATTTGATCAAAGCAGGAAAGCCCATTCTTGGTGACAGTCTAGTAGTAATCCTAGCAGTTCAGTCCCAGGAAGTATGTTTTGGTTGAGCTTCAGTGCCAGGAAATTTGATTCTTTGAAGGCTTCAGTACTAGGCGTAAGCTCAACAGGGAGGGAGTATATGCTTTAAAATGAGATGTCCTTCATTAGTCATCGTCACTAACATTATCAGAAAAGCATAAAGGTGATAACGACCAATTTGACTTGTAATAACTCGGGAGATTTTATTGTCCCTATAAAGTGAAGAGGCAATTCAATGAATCAAACCTATTTTTAAAAAGCATATTTTGACAAATTATGTATCACTTTAAAAAAAACTATCCATTATCAACACATTACATCTTTCCAATTTCAGCCACCTTCCCTTCACCGTAACAACTTGCATCCCATGAAAAGCAGAGAGCTATTAGCAGCAGAAAGAGGAGCATCCCCAATTCAGATACATCTACCTTCTTTTTGAAAGCTTTCTCAACCTATGTAACTATTTTTATAATTTTAAATTTTATTTTAGATACAGGGGGTCTGTGTGCAGGTTTTTTACGTGAGTATATTGTATGATGCTGAGGTTTGGAGTACAGATCCCAACACCCAGGTAGTGAGCATAGTACCCCATAGGTAGCTTTTCAACTCATGTTCTTCTCTTTCCCTTCCACATCTAGCAGTTTACAATGTCTATGAAACCCATTTTCAAAAAGTATATGGTCCAGTTATCACTACCAAGATAGCACAGTTCACATCTTTATGTCCATGAGTACTCAACTTTTAGCTCCAACTTACAAGTGAGAATGTACAATATTTTGTTTTCTGTTCCTCTGCAACATTTTAAATTCTTGTGCACTTAAACTAACCACGGTGGTTTTAAAATGGAAAACAAATAAAGATTCCAAAGGAACTGCTTTGCCAGCATGCAAATGAAACTGGAATATATTTAAAAGTAATAAATATATCAGTTAATTTATGTGCTAGATAAATAAATCAATAGTGCAAAGGAAAAGACACTTCTAAATACAAAAAAAAAAAGTCTTTTTTCTTAATTTTACTATAATAATAGTTTTGGGCTTCTGTATTTCAACAATTTTAATTTACCAAAATCCACATATTTTGAATTTTAGACTTTTTATGACTATTAATTGCCTCGAATTACTATTTAATTTTCTAACAAAGTTTTAAATGTATTTAATCTGATTCTGCCTTACTTTCCAAAGCAATCTTTTTGCTGTGTTGTTTTCAATACGAAGAAGCTGCTTTTTTTTTGAGTTCCCAAACATATTCCTATTCTTAATCCTTCTCCCCTTAGATAAATGCCTCTCAGTGGGCTTTAGAATTAAACAGTAGCATGGCTTTCTCCAGCTACAGCTAACTAAACCCTTTTAGGTGAAAGACTCAGAAACTCTTCTTGCCTTGAACTGTCTCCATTACAGGGATAATAATTTAACACAGCCATTTTAAAATAAAGCATATCCATATTTAAATAAGCATAGCCCTAGAGAATATTCTTGTGCACTGTTTATAAATCTAGAAATAAAGTAGCAGGGACTACATTTCCGTTTAAAACAATGGCAGTGCACTGAGAGGAATGGGAGTGCCAGACGGTGGGTGGGAGGCTGGAGAGGAGATCAGATCAGTTCGCATCTGTCTTGAAGGACTTTAGCAGCTGATACCAAGGAACATGCTCCCCCTCCAGACAAATCTGTTTTGTTTTGTTTTAAATTTTGGGAGTTCCTGATTTGCAAAACAGATGGTATCAGATTTTTTTTCAAGTTCCTTCTTTTAATCTAGATAAGGCATTCTCTGGGTATATGTGTCAGGGACACACCTAAGGGTGGTGGTGTATGTTAGGAAGATGGGATGAGGATACTGTGCAGCTTGAAAAAGTGTATGATACACTTTCTTCAGTAGGAAAGAAGCTGGCACAGCTTTAGGGAATGACTCATAACTTACAGTGCATTTGGTCTAAGGAACAGGCTTTTTTGTGCAGAGGAGCAAAAAAGTGTTGATAATTAAGATTAATCAAGATTTTAATAGGGAGACACTGTAAACATGCTATCCCCAAGCAGACTCCTTTTTCTGAGTTATCAACTCCATGGGATCATCCAGGCCAGAGCTCTGGGCACAGTTGTAAAGAATGGCTTTGGTATAGTCACACTTCTTCTAATGGTGGTCATTTCAGCCTACTGGGCATCTTTTCTCTTTCTGGTTGTATTTCCAAAGGTCTGTTGCTCCTGTATTGTACCTCTGAATGCCTAGCCTCTTAACCACATCTCCTATAGGCTTATCTTTCCCAAGACAGCACCTCATGTGTTGACTTTATCTTACTCCTCCATCACAGAGACACTTCTGAATGTCTCTCATTCATTAGATGCCTCAAGAGATAATAAATAATTCAGTGTAAATGTACATGACTGGTTATAACTTAAGGTTTTACAACTGCACAGTAATAATTTTATTTATACAAAACAAAATGTGTATTCTCTGTGGGTGACTGAGCTGAAATAGACTGATATTCTAAGATAAAACTGATTTGAACTATGACAGTTAACAATAATGAGGTGAGTAAATTCTTCAGCAGACGTATGTTGACACAGGATGTAAAATTTTAAGTTGGAGTTATAGCAGTAATATTTGGGGAAGCAAAAACGATGCAAAGAGGTTTTCTAGGCAAGAGAAGCATAGATGATTATCTGCTGCAGAGCTGAACCAGGTGTTCCATAGCCCAAAGTGAGCCCAATATTGATTTCTAGTACATTTGTACCAACATACACTCCTAATAGTCACTTGTGGCAGTATCTGTCCACCTAAGAGATCACAAACCAGTGTAGTATGTATGTTTATTGTATCAAGCCCTCTGGGCTTGTCTCTTTCTAGCTGTATATCCTTGGGCAATTATTCATTGTCATTCTGCTTTAGTTTCTTCATCTGTAAAGTTAGAGTTGACAATATCTAACACAAATATTTTTTATTATGACTATAAGTGCACTAGTAAAGGTGAAACACTAAGTACTATATCTAGCACATAGTAAGCACTCAATAAATGTTAGCCATTATTATGTAGCACTGACAATTATTTTCAATGTTTATATCTTTACATAACCTTAATCATTTAAAATTCAATTCTATTGTTATCTTAATTTTTATTTATTATAAAGGTAAATGAACATTTTTTTCACATGCTGCATTAGACATTTATTATTTTTATGTTAGAAATTATTGTCTTCCCTTATTCATTTTTTTCTATGTGATTTTTTCTTGCTGACTTGTAGATATTTCCCCAAGGTCAATATTAGCCTTTGAGATTTTTGAAATTATTTTTAAAAGGATATTCTCCTTTAAGAAATACAAATTCAG
This sequence comes from Sapajus apella, assembly GCF_009761245.1. Taxonomy (NCBI): domain Eukaryota; kingdom Metazoa; phylum Chordata; class Mammalia; order Primates; family Cebidae; genus Sapajus; species Sapajus apella. The sequence continues at coordinate 25,808,667 of NW_022436941.1, read as the reverse complement.
ACATGAAAGTTATATGAAGTATAATTCAAGACACCAAGATCTTATGGCTATTTTAAATATAAAGAAACTGAAGGCCAAAATCTTATAGACATAAAATAAAATCTGGAATAAATATATACATATATACACATACATATAGTTAATGAGGCTTTTGTTAGCAATGCTTCCAAAACTTTTTGTATCACTCCTATAAACAACATCTTTGAAGTACTTTACAAATATGAGATGTTAGAAATGTATTAATATAACATCATACTGCCCTTTCTTACCCAGCTCAGTGCAGCTGGGTCTTCTTCAACAAGACTCCTCTACACGTGAAATGCACCAGGTCCAGCTACATTTACAGAGTAAGCCAAGGGATTTCTGTTTGTTTCACAGGAAGTATTTCTTTTTAAAAATTAGAACAGAAATGCCAACAGCCTCAATGTATACAATGTTGAAAGAACTTTATCTTAAGTCAATGATCATCAGCTAAGCTAATGTACCCATCAAAGCTAAGTCTCATTAAGGTTTTGAAGCTTCTGGTTAGATGTTCATAAAAGACTTGTCACCATTTTTACTGTTTGTCAACAAAACGTAAGACATTTTGATATTGCACACACAAAAAGCAAGCCCCAACAGAATCACTTATGTCCAACTGCTAGCAGTCATCTCTTAGCATAAAGATACTTAGATATCCTTAATACTTCTTTATAACTTGATTCAATAACAGCCCTTGCAGTTGAATCAAATATTTAATTATTGTGTACTATGTGCCAGGGCTGGAAACACACAATGAACACAGTGTTTATATCTTTATCAATTATGGAATTTGGCGACCAGTGTGGATGACAGCACAGTAACAGAAGTTATGGGGACCTCCTAAACAGCTTCCTGGAAGAAGTAACCTCCAAACTAAGATCTTAAAAATATTGACACACGAAGATCAGGGGAAGATGGCCGACTAGGAGCAGCTCAGGATTGCAGCTCCCAGTGAAAGTGCAGAGGGGGAGTGGACGCTGCATTTCCAGACAGATTTTTATTGCCCACAGACCAGGAGTTCCCCAGGCGGAGGAGCCCCATGGGTCACAAGTGCAGCTGTTTCAGCCAGTGCGACTGTTTCGGCCTGCGCGGCTGCTTTGCCCGCGCACTGGCACAGCGGTTCTCTGTACAAAAGACACTGGTCCAGGTGCCCTCTTAGCTGGCAACTGGAGCCCTGAGACGGCAGAGTCGCCCATTCATCTGAAATAGCGAGCCAGGCCAGGAGATTCCTAGGCAAAAAAATCTCCAGGAATCTCAGCGCTGCTGTTTCAGCCGGCTCAGTGAGTTGCGGCACAGGAGATCCCCGCGCCTTTTCAACAGGCAACTGCAACACTGGGAGATAGCCAACCATTCAACAACAACAACAAAAAAAGACTCTGAGTCAGGGAGCCAGGTGATCAGGCTCGGCTGGTCCCACTGCCCCCCCCCCCACAAAAAAAAATGGTAATTGAAAACGCTCTGGGTTGAGAGTTTCACAGCAAGCACAACTGAACCTGGGATGGTCAGGCTCTGTGGGGGAGGGACATCCACCATTACTGAGACACTCCACCGCTATGAAGGCAGTCTGACCATCACTGAGGCAGCCTGCTGTTGCTGAGGCAACCTGCCACTACAGAAAGAGTCTGCCATAACAGAGGTGGGCCACCATTGCCAAGGCAGTTCTAACTACACTCATATAAACAGGACTGCAGAGAAGATCACACGGCAGCTGGGCCGAGCCCATAGCAGCTCAGCAAAGCCTCTGCAGGTAAACAGTGACTAAGCTGCCTCCTTGCTGGGCAGGGCAGGCCTGAAAGAAAAAAAAAAGGCAGCAGCACAACGGAAACTCATAAACAAAGCCCTAACTCCCTGGGACAGAGCACCTGGGGAAAAAAAAGGAGTTTATGAGTTCTGTTGCAGCAGACCTAAACGTACCTGCCCAGCAATTCTGAATGGGCAGAGCTCACAGCTCAGGACTTGAGCTCCAATAAAGGACAGACTGTCTCCTCAAGCAGCTCCCTGACCCCCATATATCCAAAGAGTCACCTCATAAAGGAGAGAACAGACTGACAACAGGCAGGCATTGCTCTGGGACAAAGACAGGAGAAGAGGAAATGGGTAGCAATCCTTACTGTACTGCAGCTGCTGCAGGTGATCCCCCAGCAAGCAGCGCCGGGAGAGGACCTCAGCAGGCCTACAGCAGATGGTCCAGACTGTTAGAAGGAAAGCTAAGAAAAAGAAGTAACTTCAGTATCCACAAACTGGAAGTTGACTCAGAGACCCAATCTGAAAGTAAGTAACTACAAAGACAACAGGTGGATAAACCCACAAAGACAGGAAGAAATCAGTGCAAAAATGATGAAAACACCTGAAACCAGAACACCTCTCCTAAAAGGAATCACAACTCCTCACCAGCAAGGGAACAAGGCTGGATGGAGAAGGAGTGTGCTGAAATGACAGAATTAGACTTCAGAAGGTGGGTAATAAGAAACTACAGTGAGCTAAAAGAACATGTTCTAAACCAATGCAAAGAAACTAAGAACCTTGAAAAAAGATTTGACGAAATGCTAATGAGAATGGACAACATACAGAGGAATATAAGTGAATTGATGGAGCTGAAAAACACAACACGAGAACTTAGCGAAGCATGCACAGTTTCAACAGCCAAATTGACCAAGCAGAAGAAAGGATATCAGAGGTTGAAGATCAACTCAGTGAAATAAAATGAGAAGACAAGAATAGAGAAAAAAGGATAAAAAGGAATGAACAAAGCCTCCAAGAAATGTGGGACTATTTGAAAAGACCTAATCTGCATTTGATAAGTGTACCTGAACGTGACGAAGAGACTGAATCCAAGCTGGAAAATACTCTTCAGGATATTATCCAGGAAAACTTCCCCAACCTAGCAAGGCAGGCCAATATTCAAGTCCAGGAAATACAGAGAGCACCACAAAGATATTCCTCAAGAAAAGCAACCCCAAGGCACATAATCCTCAGATTCACCAGGGTTGAAATGAAGGAGAAAATGCTAAGGGCAGCCAGAGAGAAAGGTTGGATTACCCACAAAGGGAAGCCCATCAGACTCACAGCAGATCTTTCAGCAGAAACCCTACAAGCCAGAAGAGAGTAGGGGGCCAATATTCAACATCCTTAAAGAAAAGAACTTTCAACCCAGAATCTCCTATCCAGCCAAACTAAGCTTCATAAGTGAAGGAAAAATAAAATCCTTTGCCAACAAGCAAGTATTCAGAGATTTCATCACCACCAGACCTGCTTTACAAGAGCTCCGGAAAGAGGCTCTAGACATATAAAGGAACAAACTAACGAACAAAAAAGCCAGCTAGCATCAAAACGGCAGTATCAAATTCACACATAACAATATTATCCCTAAATGTAAATGGACTAAATTCCCCAATCAAAAGACACAGACTGGCAAAGTGGATAAAAAGCCAAAACCCATCAGTGTGCTGTATCCAGGAAACCCATCTCACATGCAAGGATACACAAAGGCTCAAAATAAAGGGATGGAGGAAGATTTACCAAGCAAATGGAGAGCAAAAAAAAAGCAGGAGTTGCAATTCTCATCTCTGTTAAAATAGACTTTAAAGCAACAAAGATCAAAAGAGACAAAGAAGGACATTACATAATGGTAAAAGGATCAATGCAACAAGAAGAGCTAATGATCCTAAATATATATGCACCCAATACAGGAGCAACCAGATACATAAGGCACGTTCTTAATGACTTACAAAGAGACTCAGACTCCCACACAATAATAGTGGGAGACTTTAACACCCCATTGTCAATATTAGACAGATCAACCAGACAGAAAATTAACAAGGATATCCAGGACCTGAACTCAGACCTGGACCAAGCAAACCTAATAGATATTTACAAAACTCTCCACCCCAAATCCATAGAAAATACACTCTTCTCAGCACCACATCACACCTACTCTAAAATTGACCACATAATTGGGAGTAAATCACTCCTCAGCAAATGCAAAAGAATAGAAATCATAACAAACAGTCTCTCAGACCACAGTGCAATCGAGTTAGAACTCAGAATGCAGAAACTAACTCAGAACTGCACAGCTTCATGGAAACTGAAAACTGGCTTTTGAATGTTAACTGGATAAACAATGAAATGAAGGCAGAAATAAAGATGTCCTTCAAAACCAATGAGAATGAAGACACAACATACCAGAATCTCTGGGACACATTTAAAGCAGTCTCTAGAGGAAAATATATAGCAATAAGTGCCCACATGAGAAGAAAGGAGAGATCTAAAATTGACACCCTAGCATCAAAATTGAAAGAGCTAGAGGAGCAAGATCAAAAAAACTAAAAACCAAGCAGAAGACAAGAAATAACTAAGATCAGAGCAGAACTGAAGGAGATAGAGACACAAAAAACCCTTCAAAAAATCAATAAATCCAGGAGCTGGTTTTTTGAAAAGATCAACAAAATAGACAGACCACTAGCCAGATTAATAAAAAAGAAAAGAGAGAATAACCAAATTGATGCAATAAAAAATGATAAAGGAGATATCACCACAGATTCCACAGAAATTCACACCATCATCAGAGATTATTACAAACAACTCTATGCACATAAACTAGTAAACCTGGAAGAAATGGATAAATACCGGGAAGAAATGGATAAATTCCTGGACACTTGTCTCCTCCCAAGCCTAAGGCAAGAAGAAGTTGACACCCTGAATAGACCAATAAAAAGGTCTGAAGTTGAGGCAGCAATTAAGAGCCTACCACACAAAAAAAGCCCAGGTCCAGATGGGTTCACAGCTGAATTCTACCCGACATACAAAGAGGAGCTGGTACCATTACTTCTGAAACTATTCCAAATAATCCAAAAAGAGGAAATCCTTCCCAAATCATTTTATGAGACCAACATCATGCTGATACCAAAACCTGGCAGAGGCCCAACAAGAAAAGAAAACTTCAGGTCAATACCCATGATGAACATAGATGCAAAAATCTTCAATAAAATACAGGCAAGCCGATTGCAACAGCACATCAAAAAGCTTATCCACCATGATCAAGTAGGCTTCATCCCAGAGATGCAAGCCTGGTTCAACATACGCAAGTCTATAAACATAATTCAACACATAAACAGAACCAAAGACAAAAACCACATGATTATCTCAATTGATGCAGAGAAGGCCTTTGACAAAATTCAACAGCCCTTTATGCTAAAAACCCTCAATAAACTAGGTATTGACGGAACATATCTCAAAATAATAAAAGCTATTTATGACAAACCAACAGGCAATATCATACTGAATGGGCAAAAACTGGAGGCATTCCCCTTGAAATCTGGCACTAGACAAGGATGCCTCTCTCACCTCTCCTATTCAATATAGTACTGGAAGTTCTAGCAAGAGCAATCAGGCAAGAAAAAGAAATAAAGGGTATTCAAATAGGAAAGGAGGAAGTCAAATTGTCTCTATTTGCAGACGACATGATTGTATATCTAGAAGACCCTATCGTCTCAGCCCAAAATCTCCTGAAACTGATAAACAGCTTCAGCAAAGTCTCAGGATAGAAAATCGATGTGCAAAAATCACAAGCATTCCTATACATCAATAACAGACTTAAAGAGAGCCAAATCAAGAGCGAACTGTCATTCACAATTGCTACAAAGGGAATAAAATACCTAGGAATACAACTAACAAGGAATGTAAAGGACCTCTTCAAGGAGAACTACAAGCCACTGCTCAACGAAATAAGAGAGGACACAAACAGAGAAACATTCCATGTTCATCGTTAGGAAGAATCAATATCATGAAAATGGCCATACTGCCCAAAGTAATTTACAGATTCAATGCTATTTCCATCAAGCTACAATGAACTTCACAGAACTGGAAAAAAAAAACACTTTAAACTTCATATGGAACCAAAGGAGAGCCCGCATAGCCAAGTCAATTCTAAGCAAAACGAACAAAGCAGGAGGCATCACACTACCGGACTTCAAACTATTCTACAAGCCTAATCAAGACAGCATGGTACTGGTAACAAAACAGAGACATAGACCAATGGAACAGAACAGAGGCCTTGGAGGCAACATAACATATCTACAACAATCTGATCTTTGACAAACCTGAACAAAACAAGCAATGGGGAAAGGATTCCCTGTTTAATAAATGCTGTTGGGAAAACTGGCTAGCCATGTGCAGAAAGCAGAAACTGGACCCCTTCCTGACACCTTGCACTAAAATTAACTCCAGATGGATTAAAGACTTAAACATAAGACCTAACACCATAAAAACCCTAGAAGAAAATCTAGGCAAAACCATTAGGACATAGGCCTAGGCAAGGACTTCCTGACCAAAACACCAAAAGCATTGGCAACAAAAGCCAAAATAAACAAATGGGACCTAATCAAACTCCACAGCTTCTGCACAGCAAAAGTAACAGTCATTAGAGTGAATCAGCAACCAACAGAATGGGAAAAAATTTTGCAGTCTACCCATCTGACAAAGGGCTGATATCCAGAATTTACAAAGAACTAAAACAGATCTACAAGAAAAAAACAAACAAGCCCATTCAAAAGTGGGTGAAGGATATGAACAGACACTTAACAAAAGAAGACATACAAGAGGCCAACAAACATATGAAAAAATGCTCATCATCACTGATCATCAGAGAAATGCAAATCAAAACTACGTTGAGATACCATCTCACGCCAGTTAGAATGGCAATCATTAAAAAATCTAGAGACAACAGATGCTGTAGAGGATGTGGAGAAATAGGAACACTTTTACACTGTTGGTGGGAGTGTAAATTAGTTCAACCATTGTGGAAGACAGTGTGGCAATTCCTCAAGGACCTAGAAATAGAAATTCCTTTTGACCCAGCAATCCCATTACTGGGTATATATCCAAAGGATTATAAATCGTTCTACTATAAGGACACGTGCACACGAATGTTCATTGCAGCACAGTTTACAATAGCAAAGACCTGGAACCAACCCAAATGCCCATCAATGATAGGCTAGACAGGGAAAATGTGGCACGTATACACCATGGAATATTATGCAGCCATCAAAAACGATGAGTTCGTGTCCTTTGTAGGGACATGGATGAACCTGGAAACCATCATTCTCAGCAAACTGACACAAGAGCAGAAAATCAAACACCGCATGTTCTCACTCTTAGGCGGGTGTTGAATAATGAGAACACAGTGGACACAGGGAGGGGAACTCTACACACTCGGGTCTGTTGGGGGGTAATGGGGGAGGGATGGGGGGTTGGGAGGAGAGGAGAGATAGCATGGGGAGAAATGCCAGATAATGATGAAGGGGAAGAAGGCAGCAAATCACACTGCCATGTTTGTACCTATGCAACAATCTTGCATGTTCTTCACATGTACCTCAAAACCTAAAATGCAATAAAAAATAATAAAAAAATTAAAAAAAAAATATTAACACACTTAAGAGAAATAAATCCCAAGCATAGAAAAATGCAATTGCAAAGATAACAAGAAGAAATAGTAAAGGTTTAGAGGGACAGAAAATACTATTGATGGTTTGCAAAACATAAGTAAGGAATTATATTAAAGGGCTGGGAAAAAAAAATCTAGCTTTAGATGTTCATTGAAGCTGCAGGATAAATTGAGATTTATCAAAAAGAAAAAAAAACATAAAGTAAGGAGAGATAAGGGCCTAGGATTGTACCCATGAAGAGCAGATTTTATGTAATGGGCAGAGGAAAATATATTCACAAAGAAGGCTGAGAAAAGGGAAGAAGGCAAGGAGGAAGGGAAACGGGGGGGAAGAGAGAGACAGAGGAGAATTAGAAGAGTATGATGTCCCAAAATACATGCAAAGATGAGGAGCTATTCTTCCATGGATGCAGTTCATTTGGAGTGATGAAAAACTTTGGAAATAGATAATGGTGATGGTTGAACAATATTGTGTACATAATTATTAACATGGAAGTGTATATTTATTGAAAATTTTTAAAATGGCAAATTTTATATGTTACTATAATTTAAAATAGCAACATAAAATACAAGAAAAAAGGACTTCAAGAAGGAGGATGTGGTCAAATACTGTTTGCTCTTCACAGCTTACAATAGCAGAGACCTGGAACCAACCCAAATGCCCATCAATGATAGACTGGACAGGGAAAATGTGGAACACATACACCGTGGAATATTATGCAGCCATCAAAAACGATGAGTTTGGGTCCTTTGCAGGGACATGGATGAACCTGGAAACCATCATTCTCAGCAAACTGACAGAAGAGCAGAAGATCAAACACCGCATGTTCTCACTCATAGGTGGGTGTTGAACAATGAGAACACATGGACACAGGGAAGGGAGCACTACACACTGGGGTCAGTTGGGGGGAAATAGGGGAGGGACGGTGGGGGATGGGGAGACGGGGAGAGACAGCAAGGGGAGAGATGCCAGAGGTAGGTGATGGGGAAGAAGGCAGCAAATCACACTGCCACGTGTGTACCTATGCAACAATCTTGCATGTTCTTCACACGTACCCCCAAACCTAAAATGCAATAAAATAAATGGGGAAAAAAAGCCAAAATTAGAATAAAGTATGTGGTTCTGTTAACAGTAAAAAAAAAAAAATACTGTTTGCTCTTAAAAGTTCTAGGATTTAATTGGTGGTACTAGTAAGTGTTTCAGAGAAGAGGAGAGGAGAGAAGAGGGGTCAGATTGCAGTGGACTAAAAAAATATATATTATAAATAGGGAAGTGGGGTTGGCAAATGTAGACACATCCTTAAAGAGCTCTGCCTGGCAAGAGGACTAGACAGATAATGTGGCTGCTGGAGGGACCCCTAGAGTTGTAAAACATATTACCTTTTTAAGATGGTAGTAATTGAGCATGTTAACATGTTAATAGGAAAAAAAGCCACTAGAAAAAGAGATGCTAAAGATACTGAGAAACAAAGTCTGAGAAGGAGAAGCAAGGAGTTTAAAGAGAAAATGGATGTCTGAAGAAGAAAACATCTTGGACAAGCAGCACTAACCAAGCACAGCAGAGATCTAAGGAACAGAGTGGTCCCAGGCAAAGTGGTGAAAGGGTAGGGGGTGGCACTGAGTGGGAGAGAATCAACCCTGTTAACATCAGCCCTTCACAATGGAGAAATGAGTCAACTGTTTACTTGAATAAGTCAGTTATGCAATCTTACACCATAGACATTAATACAGTTTGGCTTTGTGTCCCCACCCAAATCTCATCTCAAATTGAAATCCCATGTGTAGAGGAAGGGACATGGTAGGAGGTGATTGGATCATGGAGCAGTTTCCCCCATACTGTTCTTATAATAGTGAGTGAGTTCTCATGAGACTCAATGGTTTAAAAGTATGTGGCAGTTTCCCTCACCTCCTGACACCTTATAAGACATGCCTGTTTCTCCTTTTGCCTTCCACCATAACTATAAGTTTCCTGAGGCCTCCCAAGCCATATGGAACGGTGAGTCAAACTACTTTTCTTTATAAATTATCCAGTCACAAATAGTTCTTTATAGCAGAGTGAAAGTGGACTAATACAGGAAATTGGTAACGCAGAGAGTAGAGTGTTGCTATAAAGATAATATTAAAATATTGAAGTGACATTGAAATGGGTATAAGCAGAGATTGGATCAATTTGGAAGTCACAGAAGAAGACAGGAAGATTTGGGAAAATTTGGAACTTTGTAGAGATTTGTTGAATGGTTTTTACCAAAATGTTGATATGAACAACGAAGTCAAGGCTGAAGTGGTCTCAGATAGAAATAAGAAACTTATTGGGAACTAGAACAAATGTTACTCTTATTATGTTTTAGCAAAGAGTCTCCTAGCTATATAACAAATATGCTAGTTGGCTAGCTGTGCACTAGAGATTTTGCCCCTTCCCTAGAGATCTGTAGAACTTTAAACTTGGGAAAGATGATTTAGGGTATATGGCAGAAGAAACTTCTAAGTAGCAAAGCATTCTGAATGCTTTTACTGAAAGTATACAGTCATATGCATTCACAAAGAGATGCTCTGAAATTTGACCTTCTGTTTGAAAGGGAAACAGAGCATGAAAGTTTGGAAAATTTTCAGCCTGATCATGTGGTAGGAAAAAAAAAAAAAAAAAAAGCATTTTCTGGAGAGAAATTCAAGCCAGCTGCAGAAATTTCCATAAATAACAAGGAGCAAAATGTTAGGGAGTAATATCTCTAGGGCATTTCAGAAATCTTCAAAGCAGCCTCTCCCATCACAGGCCCAAGGCCCTGATGTTTGGTATAGCCCTGGGACATGAAGCTATGCATCCCAGCTTCTCCAGTTCCAGCCATGACTAAAAGGGACCAAGGTACAGCTTGGAATTGCTTCAAAGAATGCAAGCCCCATGCTTTGGTGGCTTCCACGTGGTGATGGGCCTGCAGGTGTGCAGGAGACAAGGGTTGAATTTTGGAAGCTTCCACCAAATTTCAGAAGATGTATAGAAATGCCTGGATGTCCAGGCAGAAGTCTGCTATGGTGGGGGAGCCCTCATGGAGAACCTCTACTAGAGTAATGCAGAGGGGAAATATGGAATTGGAGCTGCCACATAGAGTCCTTACTGGGGAACTGCCTAGTGGAGCTATGAGAATAGTGTCACCATTTCTCCAGATTCCAGAATGGTAGATCCAACAACAGCAACTGGAATAGCTACAGGCACTCAATGCCAGCCCATGAAGGCAGCCATGGTGGCTATATCCTGCAGAGCCACAGGAGTGGAGCTTCCTAAGGTCCTAGGAGATGACCTGTTTCATACCTGTGCTTTAGATATGAGACATGGAGGCAAAGGAGGTTATTTTGGAATTCTGAAATTTAATGACTGCCCGGTTGGATTTCAGGTTTGCATGGGGCCTGTAGCCCCTTTGCTTTGGCCAATCCCCCATTTGGAACTGGAACATTTACCCATCGTATCTTGGAATTAACTGTTTTTTATTTTACACGCTCATAGGCACAAGGTTCTTGTCTTGTCTCAGATAAGACTTTGAACTTGAACTTTTAAGTTAATGCTGAAACTGTTTAAGACTTTTGGGGACTTCTGGGAGGGCATGATTGCTTTTGAAATGTGAAAAAGACATGAGATTTGGGAAGGACCAGGAGTGGAATGGTATGGTTTTACTTTGTGTCTCAAACAAAATCTCATCTCAAATTGTAATCCCTACATGTTGAGGGAACAACCTGGTGGGTGGTAATTGGATCATGGAGGCAGTTTCTCCCATACTGTTCTCATGATAATGAATAATTTCTCACAAGGTCTGATGGTTCAAAGTATGTGGTACCCATCTCTTTCCTGCTGCCATGTACAAACTGCCTGCTTCCCCTTCACCTTCTTCCATGACTGAAAGTTTTCTGAGGCCTTCCTAGCCATGTGGAACTGCAAATCAATTAAACCACTTTTCTTTATAAGTTACCTAGTCTCAGGTAGTTCTTATAGTAGTGTGAAAGTTGACTATTATACACATTGTCATGTCTCTGGAACTTTTCTTTACTACAGTATATTCTTAGGTAAAACTCTTGCCTCTCTGACTTAGTAGATTTGAGAAGGAAAGGCAGAGAAAAATTCCTCAGAAAGAAAACCACTGATTCTAAATCATGAACTAGCTAACAGCCTAGTTTATTACCTGCCTTTATTTCAGATAAATGGTTGTCTCATCCATTTTTAAAGTATCTTAAGATAATATTCATCAGGCTGGTCCGAAGGTAGTGAGTTATCTCAATTGATGTTCACAGTCAGTTACTGATCGAACTCCTTGTTCTACTCTTTCCCCCTTTCTCACTATTGCACTTGACTAGTCTTAAAAAATTTTTTTTGATTAAAAAATTAAAACAAAGGATAATATTCACCAATCCTATTAGTCTATCCCATGGTTTAATCATCCATAAAGACAAGATCCTTCTTTAACAAACATAACTCTCTAGGTGAAATTGTATTCTCTATTTTCTCTTACTCTAGTCTGTATGGTGGGATACTGAGGGCATTTGCTACATGACACCTCAGTCATTGATTTATTAGATTAAATAAATTCATAATCTCAGCTCTTACTCCCAGACTCTACCTTTAATTTATTTTTCAATGATTTTCCCAGGCTTATTCCAATTTATCAACATTACCCTTGCTGATCAATATCTGTTTCTTAATTCTGTTTTTCTTCTTATTTTCCTTGAACATCTGTCAAAGTCAATGTTTGATGCTGTTTTAATCAATCTTTAAAGAATTGCTGACTATTGTAAATCATATTGCAATAAACATAAGGCTAGAGATACCACCTCAACATACTGATTTTATTTCCTTTGGATATGTACTTAGTAGTGAGATTGCTGGATCATATAATAGTTCTATTATTATTTCAGGAGCCTCCATACTGTTTTCCATAATAGATGTACTAATTTACATGCCCACCAGCAGTGTGTAAGCATTCTCTTTTCTTTCCATCCTCACCAACACTTGGTACCTTTTGATTTTTTTTTTTTTTGGCAGTAGCCACTCTGAATGCAATGAGGTGATGTTCCATTTTAGCTTTGACTTAGATTTCCCTGATGATTAATGATGTTGACGATCTTTTATACATCCATTGGCCATTTTTATGTCTTCTTTTGAGAAATGTCTATTCAGATCATTTGCCCATTTTTAAATTGGTGATTTTTGTTTTTGTTGAATTGTTTGAGTTCCTTACACATTTGGATACCAACCCTTTATCAGATGTATAGTTTGCAAACATATGCTGACATTCTGTAGATTGTCTCTTCATACTACTGATTGTTTCCTTTGCTATGCAGAAGCTTTTTCAGTTTTTAGTTTGATATAATCCTGTTTTTCTATATTTTGCCTATATGTAGCTTATGTTTTGAGGTTTTAGCCAAAAAAATCCTTGCCTAGACCAACATCATAAGCTTTTTCTTTCTGTTTTTTTTCTAGCAATGTTCATAATAACTAAGACATAGAATCAACCTAAATGTCCATCAATGGTTGAATGGAAAAAGAAAATGTGGTATTATGCACAAAGGAATAGTATTCAGCCATTAAAAACATGAAATCTTGTTGTTTGTAACAACATGGATAAATCTGAAGGACACTATGTTAAGTGAACTTAACATAAAATTGTTAAGTAAAATAGGCCAGGCACATAATGAGAAATACCACATGATCTCACTCATACATGGAATCTAAAATGTTGTTCTCAGAGAAATAGAGTAGAATAGTGGTTACCTGGTGAATGAAAAGGTGAGGTATGGGAGTATGGTAAGAGGTTGGTAAACAGGTACAAAGCTACAGTTAGGAGGAATAAGTTTTGGTATTCTGTTGCATAGTAGAATGAAGACAGTTAACAATCATATATTGTATATTCCAAAAAAGCTAGAAGAAAGGTTTTTGAATGTTTTCATAACAAAGAAATGATCAATATTCAAGTCAATGGATATGTCAATTACCCTGATTTGATTGTTATATAATGTTTACATGTATCAAAACATCATGTTGTGCCCATAAATATGTTCATTATATGTTGATCATACATTTTAAAAATAAAATATTATAAAAGGATTGCTAAGGAAGATTCCCAACCAGTACTTTGATTATGTAATTTAAAACTGATTTCTCACTGAATTTCTTCTCTTGACTAGTCCTGTAGCCTACGTTTGTTTCTCAGGTTCCAGCTTTACAACCTGTTATGAATCCAACAATTTATTCAAAAAATATTTATTGAGACCATTCTATGTGCCAGAAACCATGACAGGGATTGGCTTTACAAAAGAAAGAAAAACATATGTAGATCCTGTCCTACAGTTTAGGAAATACATGTAAAAGTGTAACCTTAGTACGTGGAGTGAAGTAGAGTGGTGATAGTATGAGAACAGAAAATAAGTGAATTTGATGTAGTTATTGATGGAAAAAAAAAAAAAAAAGGTTTCCCTGAGGAGGTAATAACTGTGCTGAGACCTAAAAGAGAAGTAGGAAGTAACCAGATTAAAGAGTACATAGTAGGGTGAAAAGGCTTGATGGGGCAGGAGTCAGGATTTGAAGATATCTTGTGGAGAAACACTGTGAGGAAAGAGGGATTGAGAGGGGTCAGTAGGTGGGAAAAGGGAGCCTGCGTAAGAGTGCTGTGTGGAATTAGGATAAAGGTGCAGAATGGTTTTGTTAAGGATTGTATTCTTTGAAATGAGCACTCTGGCCACATTGTTTAGTGCCAACTGGAGGGTGACTGAAACATTACTGACTACTGGTCAAGATGCAATTGTAGTGGGCTAGGATCATTTAGCGGGCTTATTATTTTAAGCTAAGATTGGTTCAAGAGATAAAAATACTTGTCCTTTGTCACTGGCTTATCTCACTTAGCACACTTATATGAAGTACCTAGAGTATTCAAATTCATAGAGACAGAAAGTGGGGAATGGCAGTTTTCTGGGGCCAAGAGAAAGGGGAATGGAAAGTTAGTATTTAATGGGTACAAGTTTCAGTTGGGGAAGATGAAAGCGTTCTGGAGATAAATGGTAGAGATATTTGCAAAACACTGTGAATGTACTTAATGCAATGAAACTGTAGACTTAAAAATGGCTAAGTGGTAAATTTTATGTTATATATATTTGACTACAATTTAAATGTATATATAACCAAATTTTGGGGAAAAAGGTTTTTATACCAAAATAGAACATATTTAATCTAAATTCAAACGTAACTATTTCGTGCCAACATCATTTAATGTGGAAAGAGTGGTTCACAATAGCTAAAAAGAGGAAACAACCCAAGTGTTAATCAAACTTTTAAATAATAAAGATAACAATAACATTTTAAAAGACACCAAAGTAGCTTGGCACAGTGCTTATGTCTGTAATCCCAACACTTTGGGAGACTGAAGCAGAAGGATCACTCGAGCCCAAGGATTCAAGACTAGCCTGGGCAACATAGTGAGACCTCATCTCTACAAAAAAATTAAAAATTGGCAAGGTGTGGTGGCATGAGCCTGTTGTCCCAGCTATTCAGGAGGCTAACATGAGGGGAATGCTTGAGCCTATAAAATTAAGGCTTCAGTATTAAGTCATGACCAAACCCCTATACTCTAGCCTGGGCAACAGAGCAAGACTTTATCTCCATTTAAAAAAAAAAAAAAGGAGAAGAAGAAACCACCCGATAAATAAAACACATATATAAGATCTAAAATACAGTTACCATAGAAATTAAGCCAACTTCTTAGCTGAAATTATAGAAGTCAGAAGAAAATGGAATGAGGTATTTTTTAGCTTGTTTATATTAACCTTTATTTCTGAATTTTAAAGATAATATAGATATATGGCAGAAAATTTACTGCTTGGTTTTGTTAGCAAACTCAGGGTTTTATGGTAGTAACAATAAAGCATGGTTCCTGGACAGTCTAATTTTATTTGTCACTATTAGCCTCTCCTCTTCAGCTGTTGTTTTGTTATTATTAAAGTGCCTGTGTGACCTGACAAACTTGTTTCCCAAACCCTGCAGAATGCAGCTAGAGGTGGAATTTTTTACTGCAATGATGAAAATAATGAATCTTTTCACACCTACAAATACAAAAGATTAACTTTCATAGAATTTTAGAGACTGGAAGGCCTAGCAATTATCTGTTTCCCCCTTTCCTTTTATTTTGTAAATTATTAAATCAACTTTGTACACTGTAAAGTACATTTTTGACATTTTTAAACTATGTAAATTTACAATCTACTTTCATTTTCTATTTGTTCTAGTCTTTCAGCACATTTGTAACACAGTATATATATGTATATATAATTACAGTATGTTTGTGTTTTTTTCTGCTTAATTTTCAATATTCTATTCAATCACCATATTTATCATTTCACTGAATTTATAGTCTTCTATCAAACTGATATATTATAGTTGGCTCAATGTCCCTAATATTGGTTATTCATATTATTTTTAGCTTTCATTTTATGTTCAGGGGTACATGTGCAGGTTTGTTACATAAGTAAATTGTCTGTCATGGGGTTTTGCCATACAGATTATTTTGTCACCCAGGTAATAATCATAATACATAATAGGTAGTTCTTTCACACTTTTCCTCCTCCTTCTCTTTACCTTCAAGTAGGCCCCAGTGTCTGTTATTCCTTTCTTTGTGTCCATGTGTACTCAGTGTTTAGCTCCCACTTATAAGTGAGAACATGCAGTATTTGATTTTCTGTTCCTTTGTTAGTTTGCTAAGTATAATAGTCTCCAGTTCCATCCACGTTGCTGCAAAACACATAATCTCATTCTTTTTTATGAATGCACAGTATTCCATGGTGTTTATGTACACAGATTTTTATCCAGTCTACCACTGATCGGCATATAGGTTGATTCCATGTCTTTGCTATTGTGAATATTGCTGCAATGGATATACGTATACATGTGTCTTTATGGTAGAATGATTTACATACCTTTGGGTATATACCCATGGAATGACATATTTA
Organism: Sapajus apella; assembly: GCF_009761245.1. NCBI lineage: Eukaryota > Metazoa > Chordata > Mammalia > Primates > Cebidae > Sapajus > Sapajus apella. The sequence continues at coordinate 25,792,229 of NW_022436941.1, read as the reverse complement.
AACTGCTAAAAGAAAACATCTAACAATCTAGAATTCTATACCCAGAGAAAATCCCCCTCCATAAACATGACAAAAATGTTTCAGAGAGACAAAAACCAAAATAATTTACTGTCATTAGGCCCACTCCAAAAGAAATACTAAAAGGAATCCTTTAGGCATAAGGAAGATAACCCCAGACAGAAACACTAAAATGCAGGAACAAATAAAGAGTACAGGAAGGGTAAATGTGGAAAAATACCAGTAACTTTACAATGCAGTAACTGTGATGTACTAAATATATATAGACTAATATGCCTAAATATAACACAAAAGCCAGTCTTAGGAAATCCCTATCTGAACCCCATGGTAAATCATCCTCTATCATGTTACTTTTGCATTTTTTTCATTGTTTTTACCAATATCAGGAATCATCTTATATGTTTAATCTCTCCAAACTATACATAAATTCAATAAAATCAGATACAGCAATTTATCTAGATTGGGGGAAATTATTTTGGCAAGTATATTAATATGCTTTCTGTTCTTTTTCATATGCAAACTCTCCTCCATTAATTTTGAGGCATATAATACTTAGGAAATGATTTGAAATGCTATAGAAGAAATGCAATGAAAGGAAAAAAATGTTCAGATTTTTTTTCTCCAAAATAAGTTTCTGAGGCCAGAATGACAGAACAATTATAAAAGCCAGAGTTTATTCAGAGTGAACAAAGTTTTCTAACACTGTATTCAGAAGCAACTTCTTATATGCCAAGAATAATGCATTGAGATCCAACAGAATTTTACCTCAAGCCATAGCTGAAGAGAACACAGGATATGACACGAAGAAAGCTCCCACTTGTCATGGGAGAAGTAGAGAGTACTTCTTATTGGAGCGAGGAGCCAGTCTGAAAGAGACAAACCCAGATGAAAATGATGTCTGGGACTCTCAGCCAAAAAGTGGATCAAGAAAATTGAAATCTCAGATTGAGGAAGAATCCAAAATCAGAGGGAGTCTTAACCCCACTTGTCACTGGTAACTACAGAAAGACAGCACAGTAAAGGAGAAAGGAAAATGGTGCCCTCAAGTCTTTATTGGCTTCCATGTTAAACAGAAGGAACTTAGACATTCTAGAATACTCCAAGGGGAAGCAATGGAGGAGCACAAAGGAGGTGGCTGAAAATGAGGGCGAGTGAGGGCTGAGAGCTTGCTAAGGTTGAAATGTCCACATAACAAGGGTACAGGAGTCATGATTCCACATGACCCCTTGTTATGTGAATGTTTCAACCTTTGCAACTAAAAGAGTCATAATTAGGCCTCAGAGGATGCCAAGCCCCAGTAAGCACTGAGATAATGCCTATTCAGCAAGAGGCGATGCTGGAGTTACTAAACCCTGATCATCATACTCTCCCTATGCCAAGACAAAATATTACATGTTGCAGATGAAGTGAGAACAGAAGTCAATTCCCAGAAACCAGGGAAGACAAGCCGAGGTCAACAGGAGTCAACAAAGAATACTCGTTTAGACCAGACTCACTCCCTACTCCACTTCAGGAGGTTAAATAGACTCTTCCTGTGCCCAGATGCTTCATGGCAAGAAATAAAAGAGAAGGGATGGGGATGGAGAAAAGCTTTGAAAAACTGATCAACTATCCAAAAGAGACCAAACTGAAAGCAGTGGCAACCTTTAAATGGCAAGTTCATTCCCACCTTCCACCCCTGCCAGTGGAGAGCAGGATGTTTCCAAGCAAGAATAAATTTATTTTAGAATTTAAAGGAATCATCTTTTTACATGTTTATTTGTTGATATGTCTAGATGGGCCCCACTATATCTGTTTCTGTTTATTGATATTTCCCCAGCAATGAGTCGAAACCAAGTGTTTAATAGTGTTAAATAGATATTTGATGAATGAATGAATAGTATGCCCCAGTCCCACTCTTCATCAGAACTCACTTCATGCATCACTCCCTCCAGAAAGCCACTCTGATCCTTTTGTCTCCTCTCCTGGCTGCGGTTAGCCCCACTTCTCTGTGTCTTTATGGCATGCTGTGCACACCTTGAACATGCCATGTGTCTCCCTGTAGGATAATTATACTCTTGCTACTCTGGACTGTGAACTTTTTTTGTCTCATTTGTCTTTGTCTCCCCCCTACATGTCAGAAAAAAATAATCTTTGTTGAATTAATTTATTAAATCATGAATGAACTTATTGTTCTTGAAGCAATAGGTTCAGGAGATAAACAAGCATAGCCAAAATAAAAGTAGAATGAAGAACTGAGCTGTAACCAAGACTGGAGAGAGTGCTATTCATTGTATGGTCCTAATGCAATAAGCTTATCATAGTCTTACCTCAGTCCTGGGAAGTGGATCATCTCTAGAGCATTGTTAAGTATTTTGGAAGTCCTGGGAAATTAGGAGTTTCACATTTCACAATGTGGAAAAGAGGCCAAAGACAGTCTCAGAACCCAGGAAACTAAAGCATCTAAAATACTGCATGATTCCTACCCATGTACACACATCTAAAGGGGCAAGATGAGCTCACAAAATAAAAATCATTTCTACAGCCACCTCATACTTCATTGCCTTCCTCCCTTCTTGGTGAGGGTGAAGTAAATAGATATTGCTTTGAAAAAGGAAAAAATTGTGCTGAGATCTACTTTCTTTTCTACATTTCTTGCATTTCACTCATTATTTTAAAATCCTGACATTTATTATTAATCAGTTTTATTCAGTATGAGATCTACATGACTAAGCTCTTATCCAAGCCAACTTGAATTAATTTGGCAAGTATTACTTCACCAAGCATGTGCTGAGCAAAATCTAAATATATCAGCCAAGAAGATAAGCATCCATGGTTCTTTAGCTATAAAAGACATGCAACTATGATTTCATTTGGGGGTGAGGAGACTCTTAATAAAGCTGTATTTAGGTTTCTATTGCTGTTTGAAGACTGAAGCATTTTGGATTGTCATTTTTTTCTAAAGCCCAACACTGCCATATTTTTTCAGATGAGCAGCTCCCAAAAGCTCCTTCTCACTTGCTTATAAAGGTAATACTGCCTTTGTTTTACCCCCAATCTGCTGCCTTCCTGAGTTTCTTTCTGCTGTATTCATTCTCTGTGATTTCCTGATAATAACATATGATTTATATACTTATCCTTCAGTGCTCTGGACAAGGTATATGATCATGGATGTTCCTGTGACTTCTTTAACTCTCCTTAATTGTTCTTAATTTGCACCAGATTTTATGCAGTCTCGTGGCATTTGCACTGTGGGGATGGTGAGAATGTACATATTTGCTATGGAAAGCTCCTCCCACAGATGTCCTCTGATAATCCACTAAGTAGGAGCTCATGTTCTCTCTCAGAAAAACCATCTCAGATGCCAGGGAGGCACTGTGAAATATTTGTCATTGCCTCCCAAGTTCTTCCTGTTCAACTAAGAAATGCATGCGTGTACAATGCTTTGCATTTGCTTGAGTGTCACAAAAGCTGGAGAACAGAAGGGAAGCTCTTAAACTACATATTCCCTTGGCTCATTTGCTAAGAAGGGAAACACAGACAGAAACAACGGCCCTCCTTGTTTCTCACACTCCCCTTTGCAGACTGATCTTATGAGTCTTCGGATTCTCCCTGCTGTTGCTTTGGCTCTCATCAAGCCCAACATTCTCCCTTGTGGAGTCATCTTTAATGACTCATCAGCAGTACAAGCATGATCTCCATTTCCTTATACTCTACAGCATTTGAAATTTACAAGAAGTTTCTCAGCCTGATGGTTTTATTGTGATATAAGTTTTAAAAAACAGAAGGTCAAATCTGTTCTACGAACCTTATGTACCAGCAGTAACTTCCACTCTAAAAATGGTCCCAGTTATCAATCAGACCAGTTGTTAATCAATCAACTGGTCTACCAGGCACTATAAAAAGAACATAAAACACAGCTTCATCTTCCAAGAATGTATAGTTTATCTGAAGAGGTAAATAAGAGAAGTATCACCAGTACTCAGTGATATGGACTGAAATTACAATGATTGATAAGAGATTGGCAAAACCTGGGCTTCTGGGTATGTTGAAGCTGGGGCTGTTTTCATAGTCAGCTTTCTTACACTGGACCTTGAAGGGCATATGGGATTTTGCTGGGCAGGGAAGAGAAAGAATGTCTGAAGTGTGAGAACTACAGGAACAGAGACCAAGAAGCAGGGATAAGCATCACCCTGACAAGATCAAGGAATCAGCTGCTCTAAACATGAACATTTATATGCAGCTATGTGGTCTTCATTTAACAGAATTTTCCCTCATTTATAAACTCCTGCCTTAGTTTGTGTATATTTGCCTTTTAGAGAAATTGAAAAATATGGGTTTTTACGTCAGAAAAGCCCTGGTCTCAGATCCCAGCTCCATTATTTACTAACTGTGTGACCTTGGTCAAGTTTCTGTTTTCTAAATAGTTAAATAAAGATAATAATGGTATATTTTCATACATTTATTGTAAAAATTAAACAGCATTTATATAAACAACAGAGCCTACCACATAGTAAACACAAAAAATGTTAACGAAAGTTAATCAATTTTCTCTAATGATTGCTGCTGATTTTCAGATTAAGAACTTCTACATTAGCTCATTCACTGTGTCTCCATCCTCTTAAATGAAAGACACTACTTCTATAACACTTTCACTGATCCTCTGAGCTGAAAAATAATTTCTCTCTTCCAAATGTTCATAGCATACTTGCTATATGTTCAACATTATGATTGTTATACTTTGTAGTTTTATTTATGTAATAAATACTAGTAAGCATCCAAAATTTCTAACCAGAGGTGCCTTGCATGTCCTTATAGAACTTGACAATATATGACCAAACAGGACTAGCAGCTGCTGCCCCTTCCACACGCATAGGAGAAGGCTAGAGATGCTTTAAGAATGGAAGAGATTGTTTTCACAGGAATTCTAAAGAACAAAGAATGGTGTTCATTTTTTGTACCTTTCACTCTTCCACTCCAGTGAGGGGCTTTGCTGGCTTTGATGTTGCCATGTGGCCATAGAGGGTGACGTTACAAAGTTCCTGGGAAAAGTTGACATTGGTTCCCAGGGGCATAATGAAGACTGGTGCCTGGCTATCTCATGAGAAGTTTGCTGGTAAGTTTGGTTGTGCTGCAGCTCAAGGATGCCAGTGTAGCCCCCATACACTAAGTGAACCCCCTGGACTGGGATTGAGTCTTCCTGAGAGGAGATCACCCATGATAACTGCATGCTGGGGAATGTTGCCACCAGAAGAAAAAGGCTAGAAGTAAAGGTGATACTTAAAATACTTACAACTAGTTAAGAAAGCAGCAGCAAACAACCATTTTATATTCCAGTAAACAAAATATCCAGCATAGATCCATGTTGATTGAATGTGAGTCTGTCCTTAGGGAGCCAGAGCCAAGATAGGCAGGTGGGGAGTTTTGGGGAGACAGGTTGTTATAAGAGGTTAGCTACTAGGAAAAGGCCCAGTGTGGAAGTCCACAGTGGGAAAGTATCAAAGTGCCTATAAGAGACAGCACCAGCATTTGGTTGCTACAGTTAAGACATTGTATTTTTCCTTCTAATCTGATCTCCCTCTGCACCTGCCAACCATAAATGAGAGGAAAAAGTGGAGAGTAAATGAACAGACCAGATGTGCTCCTTTCCTTGTGCTGGTTGATAAAAGCCTGAGTAGGGCCTGTGCTGGAGAAAGGCAAGAGCTTTTAATTACACGAAGTGAAGTTGTAATGTACATTTAATATAGGACAACTCCAAAATTCAAAAGTGACTGAAAAATTATGGAATCCAGTCAAGATAATATTTAGCAAAGAAAGAGAGAGGGACTTGAAGATAGGAATCAGAGAAGAATTATTTCTTGACTGTACTGTTTTGTGCCCAGCTTTTTCAAAAATCTAATTACAAAGTAGCAATACTTTCAGAATTTGTCATGTAAGAAATCTGGCATTTAAAAAATCACCTATTTTTCCACCTCTGTTAATACTTTGGCCACTAACAGCACTGTAAAAGCATATCTCTAGTATGGGCCATTTACTGCAGGACAAATGAGAGGAGTTTATTTCCTGATTCTATGGACACCAGGTTGTGATGTGCATGAAATGGGAAGAATAACTATACTCTTCACAGTGATTGAGCTAGAGAAGAATATTGACATCAGCCCTTGGGCAGAATTAACTACCCTTTTTGATGTACAGTCCTGTGTTGCAGATGAGGATACATTCTGTGAAAAACATTATTACGAGATTTTGTACTTGTATGACTGTCACAGAATATATTTATGCAAACCTAGATAGCATAGCCTACTACACACCTATGTACATGGTAGAGTTTATTGCTGCTAAGCTACAGCATGTTACTTTAATGAATATTGTATGCAACTGTAAGACAATGTTAAGCACCTGTGTATCTAAATACAGAAAAGGTACAGTAAAAATGTTACATTTTAATCTTAAGGGACCATAGTCATATGTGCCAACCATCATCTACTATTATGTCATTACATCATTATATGGCACATTACTGTATCTAATATTTATTATGTCAAACAGAATAGTGTTGGTGGGTACTGAGGTAGAGACAGGAAGGCAAAGTCAAGCAATATCCCAGAGTTTTAATAGAAAGGGCTGGCTTCCCTATAGCAATCATCCTGGGTTCTCCAGGTGTATTAGTCCATTTTCATGCTGCTGATAAAGACATATACTCAAGACTGGGAAGAAAAATAGGTTTACGTCTGGAATGGTGGCTCACGTCTGTAATCCCAGCACTTTGGAATGCCAATGCGGGTGGCTCACCTGAGTCTGGAGTTCAAGACTAGCTGATCAATGTGGTGAAACCCCATCTCTACTAAAAATATAAAAAATTACCCTGGTATGGTGGACATGCCTGTAATCCCAGCTACTTGGGAAGCTGAGGTAGGAGAGTTGCTTGAACCCAGGAGGTGGAGGTTGCAGTGAGCTGAGATCGAACCATTGCACTCCATCCTGGGCAAAAAGAGCAAAACTCCATCGGAAAGGAAAGGAAAGGGGAAAGGAAGGGGGAAAAGAAAGGGGAAAGGAAAGGGGAAAGGAAGGGGGAAAGGAAGGAGGAAAGGAAGGAGGAAAGAAGGAAGGAGAGAGAGAGAGAGGAGGGGGGCGAGGGGAGGGAGGGAGGAAAAAGAAAAGAAAAATAGGTTTAATGGGTTCACACTTTCACATGGCTGGGAGGCCTTACAATCATGGCAGAAGGCGAAAGGCACTTCTTACATGGTGACAGCAAGAGAGGAGAATGAAAGCCAAGGGAAAAGGGTTTCCCCTCAGAAACTGTTAGCTCTCATGAGACTTAAGCACTACCACAAGAACAGCATGGTGGAAACTGTACCCATGATTCAGTTATCTCCCACTGGGTCTGTCCCACAACATGAGGGAATTATAGAAGCCACAATTCAAGATGAGATTTGTCAGGGGGACAAAGCCAAACCACATCACCAGGGTAGGAATGAATGGGATCTACGAGAAGAAAATTGAAAAAAAGACAAATGGCAAGGTAATTTCTACTTACCTCATTATGCTTAGTATGACTAGGGCCAAAAGAATTAAAAATCCCAAGTAAATTAGGAACCAGGGACAATGTCAACAAAATCACTAACATTAACATTTTTATGTGGGAAGATTAGTTTATATTCAAATGATAACAGGGACTTCTGCAATACATATTTTCCTTTCAACGGAGTGACACACACTGTAAGGAGCTCAAAGTCAGAAATTTAAATTAAACCTCTCTCCTCATAATAGATAATCCCTCTTCCTGCCTCTGTCTAAACACAGAGAGAGGCTAACTCCAAAAATAATTAGATAACAAACACTAAAAAAAAAAAAACCTTAACAAAATAAGATACATATTTGCTAGGGTTCAATAGACAAAGAATTTCAGAATAATCTTGAAAAACATGTAGGGAATTTTGGCTGGGAGAAATGTGTCCTCCATAAAATAAAAGTCAATCACTTTCAAGGCTGGAATGTCTTTATTCAATATCCCTCATAGACAAGTCCTGTAGACACAGCAGATATTCTGGTAGACCAAAAGATATTACGTAATTATTTATTAAAATAATTAGATAATTGGAAATTATCTAATTATTTTAAGAAAAGGGAAGTTGTGGTAGGCATAATAATGGCCTACCCATAATAACAGCTCTGAAAAGCCTACATCCTAATTCCTGGAACTTATGAATGTGTTAAGTTGCATGGCAATGAGATCTAAGGTTACAAAAGGAATTAATGTTGCTAAGCAGCTGGCCTTGAGATGGCAAGGCTCACCTGAATTATTCAAGTAAACCCCATCTAATCACGTGAGACCTGAAAAGCAGAGGACCTCTCCTTGCTCTCGTAAGAGAGAGAGATGAGCCTATGAGAAAAGGATCAGAGGGATATGATTGATATGGTTTGACTGCATCTCTACCCAAATCTCATTTTGAATTGTAGTTCTCATAATCCCCATGTATCATGGGAGGGACTCAGTGGGAGGTAACTGAATCATGGTGGTAGTCACCTCCATGCTGTTCTCATGATAGTGAGTGAATTCTCAGGACATCTGATGGTTTTATAAGGGACTTCTACCCCTGCCTTTACTCTGCACTTCTACTTGCTGCCACCATGTGAGGAAGGACATGTTTGCCTCCTGAGGCCTCCCCAGCCATGCTGAACTATGAGTCAATTAAAACTCCTTCTTTATAAATTACCCAGTCTCAGCTATGTCTTTACTAGCAGCATGAGAACAAACTAATAGAGTAAATTGGTACCAGGTAGTGAGGTCCCTGAAAATGTTGAAGATACCTGAAAATGTGTAAGCAACTTTGGAACTGGGTAACAGGCAAAGGTTAGAACAGTTTGGAGGGCTCAGAAGATGACAGAATAATGTGGGAAAGTTGAAAACTTCCTAGAGACTTGGAAGACTCAGAAGAAGATAGAAAGATGTTGGAAAGTTTGGAACCTCCTAGAGACTTGTTGAATGGCTTTGACTTAAATGTTGATAGTGATATAAACAATAAAGTCCAAGCAGAGATGGTCTCAGATGGAGATGAGGAAATTGTTGGAAACTGGAGCAAAGGTGACCCTTGTTATGCTGTAACAAAGAGACTGCCAGCATTTTGCCCCTGCCCTAGAGATATCTGGAACTTTGAACTTGAGAGAGATGATTTAGGGTATCTTGCAGAAGAAATTTCTAAGTGGCAAAGCATTCAAGAAGAAGCAGATCATACAAGTTTGGAAAAATTGCAGCCTGACAAAACAATAGAAAAGAACACCCCATTTTCTGGAGAGAAATTCAAGCTGGCTACAGAAATTTGCGTAAGTAATGAGGAGCAAAATGTTAATCAACGAGACAATGTAGAAAATGTCTCCAGGTCATGTTAGAAACCTTTGTGACTGCCTCTCTTATCACAGGCCCAGAGGCCTAGGAGGAAAAATGGTTTCATGGGCCAGGCCCAGGATCCCCATGCTGTGCGCAGCCTAAGGGACTTTGTGTCCTGCATCTGAGCCACTCCAGCCATAGCTAAAGGAAGTCAAGGTACAGCTTAGGCCATGGCCTCAAAGGGTGCAAGTCCCAAGCCTTGGCAGCTTTCATGTGGTGTTGAGGCTATGGGTGAACGGAAGTCAAGAAATGAGGTTTAGGAACCTCCACTTTGATATGAGAGGATGTATGGAAACACCTGGATGTCCAGGCAGAAATTTGGTGCAAAGGTGGAATCCTCATGGAGGATCTCTGCTAAGGCAGTGTGGAAAGGAAATGTGGGGTCAGAGCCCCCAGAGTCCACTCTGGGGCACTGCCTAGTGGAGCTGTGAGAAGAGGGTTATCGTCCTCTAGAGCCCAGAAGGGTAGATCCACAAACAGCTTGCACCGTGCACCTGAAAATGTGAGAGACACTCAATGCCAGCCCATGAAACCAGCCAGAGGGGGACTGTACCCAGCAAAGCCATAGGAGTGGAGCTTCCCAAGGCTGTGGGAGCCTACTTCTTGAATCAGCATGACATGGATATGAGACAGGGAGTCAAAAGACATCATTTTGGAGCTTTAAGGTTTAATGACTTCCCCATTTTGGACTTGTATGGGGCCTGTAGCCCCTTTGTTTTAGCCAATTTCTCCTATTTCAAATGGGTATATTTACCCAATGCCTGTACCCCCATTGTGTCTATGAAGTAACTAACTTGCTTTTGATTTTACAGGCTTATAAACAGAAAGGACTTGCCTTGTCTCAGATGAGACTTTGCACTGTGGACTTCTGAGTTAATGCTGGAATGAGTTAAGACTTTGGTGGACAGTTGTAAAGACATGATTATGTTTTGAAATGTGAGGGTATAAGATTTGGGAGAGGCCAAGGGCAGTATGATAGGGTTTGGCTATGTCCCCACCCAAATCTCATCTTGAGCTGTAGTTACCATAATCTCCATGTGTCTAGGAGGGACCTGTTTGGAGATAATTGAATCACAGTGGGGGTTACCTCCATGCTGTTCTCGTGGTAGTGAGTTCTCAGGAGATGTAATGGTTTTATAAGGGGCTTCCCCCCAACTTTTCTCTGCACTTCTACTTGCTACTGCCATGTGAGTAAAGACATGTTTGCTTCCCAAGGCCTCCCCAGCCACGCTGAACTGTGAGTCAAATCTCTTTCATTTATAAATTACCCAGTGTCGAGTATAACTTTATTAGCAGAGTGAGAACAGACTACTGCAGTGATGCTGCTGGCTTTGAAGGTAGAAGGGCCACAACCCAATGTATGTGGGTGGCCTCTAGAAATTGGAATAGGAAACAGATCTTAAAGCCTTCAGAAAAAAACATAGACTTAGAGCTGGCAACACCTTGATGTTAGCCCAAAAAGTAGGATTTTAGCCTGAGAATTGTATGGAATTTCTGACCTTCAGAACTATAAGATAATAAATTTGTATTGTTTAATTGACTTTGTGTATAAGTTATTATGGCAGCAATTGAAAACCGTAACAGAGGGATATGGTATATGATATAGCCCATTTCTAGAAGGATTCTAAGCAATTCTATAAATCAGAATATACCCTTAAAATCACATAAATTTAAAATCAAATAATGTAGGAGAGGAAAGTAACCTTCATTTTAATTCGTACTACAAACAAATTGATTTTGTTCAGATTTAGGTGTCTAAGCTAACTAGTAAAAATGGAAATCAGCCAAAAAAAAGAGGCTAACAGCAAAGGAAGAAAAATGTAAACAAAATAATAATCCATGAAATTATTTGGTGCTAAGTGTAATTTATTGCTTTTTTCTTGCTTTCCCCCTCTCATTTGCTAACTCTTTTTTGATAATACCTTTAACTCTCTATCCTCTCTTATTTAAATCACACATAGCAGAGAATTAAAGTACATTTTCATTGAATGTTACAATGATCAGATAGAGTCCTACATTTCCTATTCTTAATTTTTAAAGTGAATTATTGAACTTGTATTTCTTTCCATGTATGTACTTTATTCATTTTTTCTGGGAGTCAAGGTTCCTCATGCTCATGTGGCTACTTTTTAGGTGAAATCAAGACAAAGGGCAAGTGGGTGTCAGGTGGAATAACCATGGGCTGGTTCTATCTAAAACAATTTGAGTGTTAGCTTATTTGTATTTTCCAGAGAACTGAAGGCTTCAGTTTTCCAAGTTGAATTTCTTAACTAACTTGCCTGGATATCTTTCAACTAAATGTTCTCAAAAAAGAAAATACTCTGAATGAAACAGGAGACACTGAAAACCTTTCCTTCCCACCATCAGCCCCCACAGGCAGAAAGCTACCCAGGCTCAGCGAGTTGCCCATCAGCTGTGTTCCCAGGTCTCAGTTGCATTGCCATCATTTCAGATCAGTTCTATCAATACCAGATGTACCATCCGGATACATGCTCATTAGTCATATGTTTTAAAACGAGCCCAGTTCTCACACCCACTCAATGGTGGGAACGGAAATGATTACTCTGGGCACCATGACGGTGTGGCTGTGAAAGCAACTGTTTGGTGTTAACTGATTTGCATACTGGTGGAGAACTCCCAGAGTCCTGTTTTGGGGTAGTCTTTCCTGTTTCTGCAGTTCTACATGCAGTGCTACTTCTCAGGGATGGAGGCCAGATATCGAAGCCATTTCAACCCATCCTGTTTAAGGGAGCAGTGCCTCTCATCACTCTATCTCAATCTAATCACATGAACCCTTAAAAGCAAAGGGAGAAGCTACTCTGGAAGCTTCCATGCCACAGGTAATGCATTCAGAGCCCAAGACTAGATCTGAGGGCCCACTAAATTCTAAAAAACAAACAAAATAATCTGATAGAAAAACATTCCTATAGCCTCATGATGGGAAAATGTGAAGTCTTTATTCTCTCCTTCTACCCAAGAGGCAAGCAGTGATTTTATTCTCCAGACATATCCCTTGGAAAGAAGGGAACTATTTGTTTCTGAAGTCTACATTCATGGTAATAAACAGTTAAAAATGTAGGTTTTTCCAATTTCAAGGTGAGAAGGATTTTGTATAGCCATAGAGGATTAAAATCAAATTACGTTATTCTAGTGGCAGAGATCAGTGCCCCCTCCCCACCCAGTACTCCAGGAGATGCTAGGACTTTCTCATGAAGCTGGGAGGTGGATTTCTGGGGACTGAATCTGGAAACACAAGCCTAACATGTCCACGTTTAAACTTTACATGGCAGAACTGGGAGTGAAACAAGGATTTTAAGCAGAATAATTGCATGACTTTTCAAATGGAACATAGTTTCGACAATCAGCAGCTCATCAGCAACAGTAATGATACAGAGCCTAGAGGCGCTCAGGAACTTCATGAACAGTATTAAGAAGCCTCCCATTCTTGTGTAACCCCAGTGGGTAGAAGGAAATCCCCAAACATGCCTAAGATATTATTTGTTACCAGATAGCCAAATGAAGACTCAGAACCAAGTATAATTTAATAGAAAAGAAATAAGATAAACATTGTTTCTTGCACCCAAACATTGCAGATCAAATGCATGCTCCTTTAGAAAATGATCAGGACAAATCTTATAATTTAAATCCCTGAATGAGCCTCCCTGGTTACTTTTACCAAAACTCTTACACTCATACTGTTTAGCATATCCTCATAAGAATGAATCCCCCTTTGGTCCTTTTCCACCTAAAGCTTTCTTATTACCTCTGAAATTCATAATGGGATTAAGCAAACCACCCTACATACACAACCTCTTCTTGGAATGGTTCCTCCACCTTTTCATTTAATCAAAATCTGGTCCTGCCATGAAAACAAAGCATCCCTGGATAGCCTTCCCAGGAAAGGTTGTCTTGTCTCATCTCATGTTGTAGTGGGCAGGTTACTCTCCTTGTTCCCCATTGGCATGTCCATTCCATTGTTTTTCCACGCTCTTACAAACCTCCTATTCTTAGGCTATGCCACCTGGCTATACCACCTTACTCCTGACTCAGAACCTTCCTGTCCACCCCAACTCCTTTTATCATTTTATGTAATACCAAGCTATGAATGGAAAACCTGTGGAACACCCTGAGACACTCAAATTCTTTACTCCCTTCTTTTGTAACTTGACTTAACTTTAACACACCACTCTCGTAGTTATGTCATGGTGAGAACTTGTCATCACTAAAAATTGTACAACCTCTGCCATCTTGAATGCAAACATTCCATTCTCTAGATAGTCTCCTCTACTGCTAGCATACTTGCTTAACTGCTAACACTTTAAAATGTTTCAACCCTAGCCTGATATCTAATCTACTGAGTCTGCCCCTTCTTTCTCTATCTAGAGCTTTACCCTCCATTCACTTTTCTTCTTATCCAGCTTAGATGACATGCTCCATCACTATATTTCTGCATATGCCATTAATTCCCTTGCCCCTTCTCTCCCTCTGTTAGACCCTCCTGGAAAAACTCCACAATGGAGACAAAGCAACCATTTACCATATCTGTGCCTGCACCCAAGCAGCTTAATATTTCTAGAGAAATTCAAATAAATAACCGGAGAAAAATTGTTTGCCTTTTAATTTATATTCACATATTGCAAATAGAATCTCATCTCCCTGCCAATTCTATTTGTAACTACAGTAAATTTGACTCCCAGTCTTCTAAGAAGACTTTTACATGTTTACTTTTCTCTTCAAATTTCCCATCCCACTCTCAGCCTCAGATGTTGACCTTGCCTCATACTTCACAATACTTCCTTTATAGCACCAGATCTGTAAAACTTTGCTCATGTGCGCACATACTCCACAGTTTCTCTTTGTTACAATTAAAGAAGTGACCTGCGCTTTGCTAAGGTTGTCTCTAATGCTTTCACAGGGACTTTCACTACCATAACTCTCCACCAACATTAGTCTTTCTCCCTCTACTGTATTATTTCCAGCAGCATAGAAAAATGCTCTAATATATCTCATCATGAAGAAGACAAAGAAGAGGAAAAGGAGAGAAGAAACTATACCCTTTTTCATATCCTGCCAGCCATTGCTCTTCTTTACATGCAAACTTTTCTAAAGAATTGCTTGCATACATAGTCTCTATAACCTGCTTCCCATTCACTCCTCAAATCCCTTCAAACTGGTATTTTCCCCCATCTTCCTCATATGTTCTCTTTGTTGATAGTACCTAGAAAAGCTAAGAACTTTTGTACATTCATTCTGATGTACTCTCTTAAAAGCACTATTCATGTGTCTGTTTCGAATTTTAAGTAGACAAATACAGTATCTGCAAATACATGTAACTTTTTTCTTTCCAAAATTAATGACTATTATGTATTTTGCTCTCCTTAGTGCATAAATTAGGACTTCTAGTAGAAAATAGAATGGTAGCAATGAGAACAGACAGTCTTGACATATTTCTGACTTCAAAAAGAATGCTTTGTGTGTGGTTTTTTTGTGTTTATTTTGAAATAATTTCTGGCTTTTAAAAGCTGTGTAAATAGTACAAAAAATCATAAATAATATATATGCATTACAAAAATGGTAAGAAACATGAACATGATTTTTTTTAGAAGAAGAAAGAAACATGAACATGATTCTAAACATAGAGAGGCATGCTCAGAAAAGCGTCACTCTCCCCATGCCTTCTAACTTATTCTCATCTCCTGTCTTTTCTATGATATTCCACCATTCCTATGTTTCTTTTTGCACAATAAGAAGATATATTTTTATTTCTCCTTTTTTCTCACACAAAATGAAACATACTATATTCTTTTACATTTGGTATATTTTTAAATACCAATATACCCTGAAACTTATTCCATATTTTTATTCATAGAGATTCTCTTCATTGATTCTCCAGTTTATGGTTGCACCACAGTTTGTTCAAGCACTATGCTATACATGGGCATTTGTTTCCATTATTTCACAATTTTAAAAATGCTACCATGGATAACCATGTGCATAAGTAGTTGAAGTTTTTGGAAGAATATTGTATTAGTCTATTCTTATGCTGCTAACAAAGATATACCTGAGACTGGGTAGTTTACATAAAAGAAGTTTAATAGACTCAGTTCCATGTGTCTGTGAAAGCCTTACAATCATGGCAGAAGGCATAGGAGGAACAAGGTCAAGTCTTCCATGGCGGCCAGCAAGACAGAGAATATGTGAAGGTGAACTCCCTTAATAAAACCATCAGATGTTGTGAGCTTCCTTCATTATCGCAGAATTGGAAAGACCTACCCCCATGACTCAATTACCTCCCACTGGGTCCCTCCCATGATGAATTATGGAAGGTAAAATTCAAGATTTAAGTGGGGATGCAGGCACACCATATCATTCTACTCCAATCCCTCCCAAATCTCATCTCTTCCATTTCAAAACAAATCATGCCTTCCCATCAATCCCCCAAAGTCTTAACTCATTTTAGCATTAACTCAAAAGTCCACAATCCAGAGTCTCATCAAAGACAAGGCAAGTCCCTTCCACCTATGAGCCTGTAAAATCAAAAGCAAGTTAGTTACTTCCTAGATACAATGAGAGTCCAGGTATTAGGTAAATATATCCATTCCAAATGGGAGAAATTGGCCAAAACCAAGGGACTACAGGTCCTATGAAAGTCAGAAATCCAATGGGGCAGTCAAATCTTAAAGCTCTGAAATGATCTCTTGTGACTCCATGTCTCATATCCATGTCACACTGATGCAAGAGGTAGGCTCCCATTGCCTTAGGCAGCTAAACGTCTGTGGGTTTGCAGGATACAGTCCCCCTCCCTGGTACTGTCTACAGCTTTTCCAGATGCACGATTCAAGCTGTCCATGGATCTACCATTCCGGGCTCTGGAGGATAGTAAGCCTCTTCTCACAGCTCCATTAGGCAGTGCTTCAGTGGGGACTCTGTGTGGCTGCTCTGACCCTACAGTTCCCTTCTGCATTGCCCTAGCAGAGGTACTCCATGAGTGCTTTGCCCCTGCAGCATGCCTCTTCCTGGACATCCAAGCATTTCCATACATCCTCTGAAATCTAGAAGGTTCTCAAACATCAATTCTTGACTTCTGTGTACCTGCAGGCTCAACATCACATGGCTGCCAAGGCTTGGGCCATGCACCCTTTGAAGCCATGGCCCAAGCTGTACTTTGGCCCCTTTTAGCCATGGCTGGAGCAGCAGAGATACAGGGCATAAAGTTCCTAGGCCACACACAGCAGGAGGTCCCTGGACCCAGCCCACAAAATCATTTTTTCCTCCTAGGCCTCTGGGCGTGTGATGGGAAGGGCTGCCACAAAGGTCTCTAACATACCCTGAAAATATTTTCCTTATTGTCTTATTGTTTAATATTTGGCTCCTTGTTACTTATATAAATTTCTGCAGCTGGCTTTAATTTCTCCCCAGAAAATGAATTTGTTTTTCTTTTCTATTACATCATCAGGCTGCAAATTTTCCAAATTTTTAAGCTCTGCTTCCTCTTGAATGCTTTGCTGCTCGGAAATTTTTTCTGCCAGTTACCCTAAATCATCTTTCTCAAGTTCAAAGTTCCACATATCTCTAGGGCAGGTTCAAAACGCTGCCAGGCCCTTTGCTAAAGCATAACAAGGGTCACCTTTGCTCCAGTTCCCAACAATCTCCTCATCTCCATCTGAGACCACCTAGCCTGGACTTTATTGTCCATATTACTATCAACATTTAGGTCAAATCCATTCAACAAGCCTCTAGGAGGTTCTAAACTTTCCCCATCTTTCTGTCTTCTTCTGAGCCTTTCAAACTATTCCAATCTCTCCCTGCTACCCAGTTTCAAAGTCACTTCCATATTTTCAGGTATCTTTACAGCAGTGCCCCATTCTGGTACCAATTTACTGTATTAGTCTGTTCTCACACTGGTAATAAAGCCACACCTGAGACTGATAATTTATGAAGAAAAAGAGGTTTCATGCACTTACAGTTTCACATAGCTGGTGGAGTCTCACAATCATGGCAGAAAGGAAATGAGTAGCAAAGTCAAGCCTTGCATGGCAATAGACAAGAGAAAGAGTATGTTCAGGGGAGCTACCCTTTATAAATCCATCAGACATAATAAGACTTACTATCAAAAGAACAACATGGAAAAGACCTACCCCCAAGATTCAGTTACCTGCCACCAGGTTCCCCCCACAGCCTGTGGCAATTATGGAAGCTAAAATTCAAGATTTGGGTGGAGAAATAGCCGAACCATATCATGTATCTTCAAGGTAAATTTCTAGAAGTGGAAGTGCTGAGTCAAAAAATAAACATTTTTATGATTAAAACCTACATTAACAACCTTAATACTAAAAATATATCCCAGATCACAATAATATGAAACTAGAAATCAGTAACAGGAGGAATCTTAGAAAGTTCACAAATTTGTAAAAATTAAACATCCTCCTAAATAACCAATGGGTCAAATAAGTAATCAAAAGGGAAATTAAAAAATACCTTGAGCACTTTTCCTATGAATGCTGGCCATGTGTATGTATTCTTTTCAAAAGTATCTGTTCATATCCTTTGCCCATTTTCTAACAGGGCTATTCATTTTTGGCTTGCAAATTTGTTTAAGTTCCTTATAGATTTTGGATATCAGATCTTTGTCAAATGCAGTTTGCAAATATTTTCACCTGTTTTGTAGGTTGCTTATTTACTCTGTTAATAGTTTCTTTCCCTGTGCTGAAGCTCGTCAGTTTAACTGATTCTATTTTTCAATCTTTGTTTTTGTTACAATTGCTTTTGGCATCTTCGTCACGAAATCTTTGCCTAGTATTATGTCCTGAATAGTATTTTCTAGGTTATCTTCCAGGGTTTTTTTTTAAATGTATTATGTTTTACATTTAAGTCTTTAATTCATTTTAAGTGAATTTTTGTATATGGTATAAATAAAGGGTTCAGTTTCAATCTTCTGCATATGCTAACCAGTTACCCTACCATCATTTATTGTTTGGATCTGTTTACTTTGTCAAAGATCAGGTGGTGGCAGGTGTGTGACACTATTTCTGGGCTCTCAATTCTGTTACATTGGTGCATGTGTCTGTTTTTGTACCAGTACTATGCTGTTTTGGTTACTATAGCTTTGTAGTATAGTTTGAAGTTGGGTAACATAATGCCTCCCATTTTGTTCTTCATGCTTAGGATTGCCTTGGTTATTCAGACTCTTTTTTTATTACATATGATTTTTAAATAGTTTTTTTCTAATTCTGTGATAAATGTGATTGGCAGTTTGATAGGAATAGCATTAAATCTGTAAATCGCTGTGGGCAGTATGATCATTGTAACAATATTGATTATTTTTAATTCATGAGCATGGAATTTTTTCTATTTATTTGTGTCACTTCTGATTTCTTTGAGAAATGTTTTGTAATTCTTGTTGTATGGATCTTTCACCTCCCTGCTTAGCTGTTTTTCTAAGTATTTTATTATTTTTTGGCTATCATGAATGGGATTGCATTTTTTATTTGTTTTGTCTTGGCTTGGCTTGGCTCTTGTTTTTTATATGGCTTGTGTTTAGAAATGGTACTGATTTTTTACAGTGATTTTGTATGTTGAAACTTTGCTTAAATTGTTTATCAGATCAAGGCCCTATTGGACAGAGACTATGGGGTTTTCTAGGTACAGAATTATAACATCTATAAAGAGGGATAGTTTGACTTTCTCTCATCATATTAGGATGGCTTTTTCCCCTTTTTCTTGCCTGGTTGCTCTGACCAGGACTTCCAGTACTATGTTGAACAGAGAGAAACCATTGAGATGGTTTGGTTCTGTGTCCCCACCAAATCTCACCTTGAATTATAATAATGCCTACATGTTGTATGAGGGACCCAGTGGGAGGTAACTGAATCACAGGGGCAGGGCTTTCCCATGCTATTCTTATGATAATGAGTAAGTCTCGTGAGATCTGATGGTTTTATAAACTCAGGTTCCTCTGCACACACTCTCCCGCGTGCCATCATATAAGACATGACTTTGCTGCTCATTCATCTTGCACCATAATTGTGAGGCCCCCCAGCCATGTGAAACTGTGAGTCAATTAAAACTCTCTCCTTTATAAATTACCAAGTCTCGAGCATGTCTTTATTAGCAGCGTGAGAACAGACTAATACACCCATAGAAAGAATCAATATATCTAAGAGTTCTGTTTCTTTTTTTTTTTTTTTTGAGATGGAGTCTCACTCTGTCACCGTCACCCAGGCTGGAGTACAGTAGAACAATCTTGGCTCACTGCCACCTCCACTTCCCAGGTTCAAGAGATTCTCCTGCCTCAACCTCCCAAGTAGCTGGGACTCCAGGTGCCCACCACCATGCCTGGCTAATTTTTTTTGTATTTTTAGTACAGACAGTGTTTTACCCTATTGGGCAGGCTGGTCTTGAACTCCAGATCTTGTGATTCACCCACCTCAGCCTCCCAAAGTGCTGGGATTACAGGCGTGAGCCAGCATGCCCAGCCAGAATTGGTTTTTTGAAAGAAAGAAATCAACAAATTCTTAGATAGACTAAGCAAAAAAAAAGAGAACTCAAATAATATCAAAAATAAAAGTAAAGAAATTAAAACATACACCTCAGAAGTGAAAAGCATCTAACAGACTATTATGAACAATTATATGCCAACAAATTGGATAAGCTAAAGTAAGTTGATAAATTCCTAGAATAATGCAACCTACCAAGACTGAATAAGGAAGAAAAATAAAGTCTGAACGTTTCAATAATAAATAAAGAAATTGAAGAAGTAATCAAAAACCTTTCAAAAACAAAACAAAACAAAAAGCTCAGGACCACATGGTTTCATGACTAAATTCTATCAAACATTCAAAAAGGAATTAATACAAGTTCTTAAACTCTCAAAAAATAGAGCTAGAATGAATATTTTTAAACATATTCTATGACATCAACATCACCTTGATATCTGAACCAAACACATCACAAGAAAAGAAAAATACAGGCCAAACTCTTTGATGAACACAGAAGCAAAAATCCTCAGTAAAATACTGGCAAATTGAATCCAATAACACATCAAAAAGAGTATATATTATGACTACATGGGATTTATCCCTGCCATGCAAGGCTGGTTGAATGTATGCAAATAAATCAATATGATAGATCTCATTAACAAAATGAAAGATAAAAACTGTATGATCACTCACTTACATTTGAGAAAAAAGCATTCTACGAACTCCCACATCCTTTCTTGATAAAAACTCAACAGTTTAGGAATAGAAAGAAACTTCCTCACCATAATAAAGTCCATTTATGAAAAACCCATGATGAACATCATCATCAATGAGGAAAAACTGAAAGCTTCTCCTTTTAAACCTGGTGCAAGGTAAGTAGGCCCACACTCACCACTTCTATTTGAGATAGTACTGGAAGTACTAGCAGGAGCATCACATAAGAGAAGGAAACAAAAGGTATCTGAGTCAGAAAAGCAGGAGTATATTTCTATTTGCAGATGATATAATCCTATATATAATAAAACAAGATTTCACAAAAAAAATTGGTAGAACTATTAAATGAAATTAAATAGCAGTATACAAAAATCAATATACAAACATCAGTAGCATTTTATACACAAATAACCTATTTGAAAAAGAAAACAATCACTTTTATGATAGTATCAAAAAACACAAAAAAATACTTAGAAATAAATTTAACCAAGGAGGTAAAAGATCTGTACATAGAAAGCTTTATGAAAAAAATTAAAGACACAAATAAATGGAAAGATATTCCATGTTCACAAAGCCAAAGAATCAATTTTGTTAAAATGTGCAAATTACCCAAAGCAATATATAGATTCATTGCAATCTCCATCAAAATTCAAAAACAATACTGAGAAAGAAAAACAAAGTTGGAGGCCACACATTTCTTGATTTTGAATGATATTACAAAGATATAATAATCAAAAAAGTATGATACTGGCATAAAAACAGACACATAGACCAGTGCAATAAAATAGAGAGCCCAGAAATAAATCTACACATATATGGTCAACTACTTTTTAACAAGGGCACCTAGAGGATCCAATGGGGAAAAAAAGATAGTCTTTTCAAAAAATAGTGCTGAAAAACTTGACTTCCAAATGCCAAAGAATTAAATTGGACTCTTATCTTACACCATACCCAGAAATCAACTAAAAATTGGATAAGACCTAAATATAAGATCAGAAACTAGAAAACTTCTATTTTTTAGATATCACATTGAAAGCTCAGGTCACAAAAGTAAAAATAAATATGGGACTACATTAAACTAAAAAGCTTCTGCATCACAGATGAAGTAATCAACAAAATAAAATGGATTGGGAAAAAGTATTTGCAAACCATGTATCTGATAAAGGGTTAATATCCAAAATTTATAAAGAATTCATACAACTCAATAGTAGAAAAACAAATAACATGATTAAAAATGGGCAAAAAACCTGAGTAGACATTTCTCCAAAGACGACATAAAAATGGTCAACAGATATATGGAAAAGGGGCTTGGCTGGGCACGGTGGCTCACACCTGTGACCCCATTACTTTGGGAGGCTGAGGTGGCTGATCACGAGGTCAGAAGTTTAATACCAGCCTGGACAATATGGTGAAACCTCGTTTCTAAAAAAAATACAAAAATTATCCAGGCGTGATGGTGTACACTTGCAATCCCAGCTACTCCAGAGGCTGAGGCAGGAGAATCACTTGAACCCGGGAGGTGGAGGTTGCAGTCAGTTGAGATTGCGCCACTGCACTCCAGCTGGGGCAACAGAATGAGACTCCATCTCAAAAAAAAAAAAAAGAAAAAAAAGAAAAAAGAAAAAAAGTGCTCAACATCATTAATTATCAGGAAAATGGAAATCAAAACCACTATGAATACCAACTCATACCCATTAGGATGACTATTATCAAAAGTTAAAAAATAACAAATATTGGCAAAGGTGTGGAGAAGAGAAAACTCTTGTACGTTGTTGGTGGAAATCTAGATTGGTACAGCCATTATGGAAAACAATATATAGGTTTCTAAAGAAATTAAACATGGAGCTAACATATGACCCAGCAATCCCTCTTCTGAGCATATACTCAAAGGAAATGAAATAACTTCATAAAGATACTGTCCCTCATTATTCACAACCAAGTTATGAAATAACCTAAGTGCCTGTCAATCAATAAGTGGAAAACCCATGGTATATGTATATCTGCAATAAAATATTATTAAGTCCTAAAAACAAAAATGAGATCTTGCTGTTTGCCCCAGCTTAGATGAGCCTGGAAGACATTATGCTAAGTGAAATAATCCAAACACAGAAGAAAAATATTACATAATTTCACTTATACATGGGATCTAAAAAAAAGTTTTCAACTATACAGAGATAGAGAACAAAATAGTGGTTATGGGAGGAGGATGGGGAGATGTAGGTCAGAGGACACAAAGTAGCTAATACGCATTGCCAGGCATAGCTGTAATCCCAGCTAATTAAGAGGTTGAAGTGGGAGGATCACTTGAACCTAGGAGTTTGAGATCAGGCTGGGCAACATAGCAAGACCTCTCTAGGGAAAAAAACTGACATTGCTTTAGTGAGTTGTGCCAGCCTGGGTGACAAAGTGAGACCCCCATCTGAACAAATAGTGTTAATATGTAGGATGAACAAGCTTAA
The DNA here is from genome assembly GCF_009761245.1 of Sapajus apella. Classification (NCBI taxonomy): domain Eukaryota; kingdom Metazoa; phylum Chordata; class Mammalia; order Primates; family Cebidae; genus Sapajus; species Sapajus apella. The sequence goes on along the minus strand of NW_022436941.1, from coordinate 25,769,193 downwards.
AAACCTAATGTATGATATGAAGGCTACAGGTTTTTTAAAAAAATTGTTCTGTATTTTGAATTCACGCAAAATGAGATTTTAGCTGCTCTTGCTACAAAAAAAAAAAAATGGGTAACTGTGAGAGCATATATATGTAAAATATATATATATTTCAATGCAGGAGTGAAAGTTTATTAAAAAGCTTTAGAACATTAAGAAAAGGAAAGAAAAGAAGGAAAGTACAACTTGGGCCAAGTAGGTGACTTAAGAAACCAACTGCACGACAACAAACACATTAATTTGCTTCTCTACAGTAACTTTTTGCTATCTATATGTATCCTATTACATCATGTTTTATACCTAAACATACAAAGTAAAATTCATTTTTAAAAGAGAATTTTAAAAAGGTAAATGCCTATGTAACTTTGCTACCTATTGCTAAATTCCATCCAAAAGTAATTCACTAGTTTTAATTTCCGCCATTAATGTATGAAAGTGGCTGTTTTCCCCACTGCCTCACCAAAAGAATTTTTAGTAATATTATTTTTAATTTTTATCAATATGATAGGTGGGAAATGGTATCACATGTGGTTTATCTTGCATTTTTGTAATTATGAATGAGGTTACGAATCTTTTTATATCAAAAGGTGATTTTAATGTCTTTTTTCTTCTTGTCTGTTCATGTCAGCTCATTTTCCTATCAGGTCTTCCTATTTTGTGCTCTTAATTTTTTAGAGTCTTATATCCAATAGAGATATTACCCTTTAACTATAATATATGTTGAAATATTTTTCTACCAGTTTGTCATTTGTCTTTTGCCTCGTTTCCCTTTGATAGATAAAATTTTATATAGTAAAATTTATCAATCTTTTATAGCCTCTGGATTTTGAACCATAGTTAGAAAACCTTTCCCTATTCTCAGGTTTTAAAAAAAGTCACCCATTTTTTTTCTACTGCTTGGCTGGTTTCATTTTTATGTTTAAAACCTACATACATTTGGAGTTTATTCTTGTGTGTGGTGTGAGAGAACGGCCTAATCTTATCTTTTTCCAAATCAGTTAACAGTTTTTTTTTTCAAACACTATTCATTTAAAAGTACATCTTTAACCTGGTAATTTCAGATTTCACCTTTATCATACATATAATTTCCAGATGTACTTGAGGTTTTTCCTGAACTTTTTATTTTACATCACTAGCTTGCTTGTTTACTTACATACCAGTGTACTTATGTACACTGTATTATTACAGAGCCTTTATATTTTAATGATAAATAAAACAGTAGTTCCCTTCATGTTTGGTTGTGGGGCTTTTTGAGTTTGTTTGGTTTTGTTTTGCCACTTTTCCTAGATATGCTTATTTTTATTTTTATTTTTTTAGTATACTTTAAGTTCTGGGGTACATGTGCAGAACATGCAGGTTTGTTACGTAAGTATACACGTACCATGGAGGTTTGCTGCATCCATCACCCCGTCATCTACATTAGGCATTTCTCCCAATGCTATCCCTCCGCTAAAGCTAACCCCTCCATCCCGACAGGCCTCACTGTGTGATGTTCCCCTCTCTGTGTCCATGTGTTCTCACTGTTCAACACCCACTTATGAGTGAGAACATTCGGTGTTTGGTTTTCTGTTCTTGTGTCAGTTTCCTAGATATTCGTGCGTGTTTGTCTTTCCAATTGATCTTTAGAATCAATCTGCCAAGACTTATAAAAAAAAATTTATTGGTATTTCTATAGAAATTTCATGAATGAATTTAGAGAGTCATCCTATAAAACATAAAGCATGTCTTTCCAGATGCTCAAGGATTCTTTTGAGTCTTTCATGAGTGTGTTAAAGTTTCCTCAAATAAGGTTTACACATTTCTTGTTAAGTTTATTTCTAGATATTTAGTCTTCTTTGCCACTATAATATGTTGGTTCTCTGTACCATCATATCCTCTAATTCATTATTTTTATAGAAATATAGCCTGTTGGTTTTGTATGTTAATTTTATAGCCTACAACTTCCCTGCCTTTTTATTGTTTGCATTAATTCTAACGTTAATTTTCTGGAGTTCTTCATATATACTATCATATCACTGGCAAATTGAAATAATTTTATTTCTTTTTTGTAAAGTCTTATTCCCTAGTTGATCTTGCTTGTCTAAGTATATTTGCCAATACTTCCAATACAATGTTAAGTATTAATGGATATAATGGGAATTCTCTACATTTCTCTATGTTTAAAGTTATTTATTGGTACCTGTAGTTACTTGAAGGGTAGGTTGGCTGAATATGAATTTTTGGTTCAAACTTTTTTGGAGTCTGTTGAAAATGTCGCTCCATTGTTGACTCACTTTTTTGGTTGTTTTTGAGGAAGCCAGGTTGACTTCTTTGCTTTTGTATTTGATCTTTATACCTGAATCCTTGAGGATTTTTGATATTAGTTCTCACTCATAGGTAGGTGTTGAACAATGAGAACATGCGAACTCAGGGAGAGGAGCATAACACACTGAGGGCAGTTGCGGGGCTGTAGGGGAGAGACAGCAGGGGGTGGGGAGGGAGGGGAGGGTGGGACGGGATAACATGGGGAGAAATGCCAGATATAGTAGGCACCTAAAGTAAAATAAATAAATTATTTTTTTAAAAAAAGAAGTCTAATCATCTTTCGCAGAAATGCCTTAATTTTTCTTGGTTAATTTTCAGATGTTCAGTGATGTCTTAATATATGGATCTGGATTTTATTTCTGAAAAGTTTTCTTAAATTACAATTTTAAATGATAGCACTATTCTGTTGCTGTTTCTCTTCCAAGTGTTTTAATTAAACTTTTATTATTTATTCTTTGTCTTCCATTTCAAACAATTACTTTCTGACTTTTTTTATTTCTATCTGTATCCTATATTTGTTCTCTTGGTGGTTTTCTATGTTTCTTCAATGCTTCTTATAAAAATTTCTTTTGAGTCTATTCTCCCTTGGGCAACTTGTAATTTAGTCTCTATTTGTGATGTGATTTGGTCTTTTTTCTTCTATTTCATTCAGGAGTTTAATCAAGTCTCTTTTCATTTCTTTCTGTGATTTTGCCTATTTCTGCTTTTAATGTTTGCATTTTTGATTCAAGATAAGTTTTCATATTCCCAAATGCTTGTTTGAGTATATTGCATCAGTTTGGAGTACTGCATTACAGTTTTCATATGCTTTTTTGTTGCTGTTTGTGTGTTGTTTCTTTGTTTGAATAGAAGAAATTTTATTAGCTGAGGTAGATTGACTCTCATTTTCTGATTCAGTAACTTTACATAGATTTATTCACACAGGAAACAAAAGCAAAAATAGACAAATGGAAATACATCAAACTAAAAAGTTTCTTCTGCACAGCAAAAAAAAATCAACAGAGGGAAAAGAAAAACTGCATAATGGCAGAAAATATTTGCAAACTGCATCTAGCAAAGGGTTAATATTCAGATTATATTAGGAACTCAAACAACTCAATAGCAACAACAACATAAAAATTTTATTTAAAATAGGGAAAAGACCTGAATAGACATTTTTCGAAAGAAGACATACAAATAGTCAACAGATACATGAAAATATGCTCAACATCACTAATCATCAGAGAAATGCAAATAAAAAACACAACGAGATATCACCTCATTCCAGTCAGAGTGGCTACTCTCAAAAATCAAAAATAAGTGTTGGCAAAGATGTGGAGAAAAAGGAAGCTTTACACTCTGCTGGTAAGCGTGGAAATTAGTATAGCCATTATGGAAAGTGACATGAAAGTTCCTCAAATAATTAAAAATGGAACTACCATATGATCCAGTAATCCCACCACTAGGTATATATCCAAAGTAAATGAAATCAATATGTCAACAAGATATCTGCATTCCCACGTTTATTGGAGCACTCTTAACAATAGCCAAGATGTGGGATCAGCGTAAATGTCTATCAACAGATGAATGGTTAAATGAAATGTGGTATATGTACACAATAGAATACTATTTAGCTGCAAAAAAAGGGAAATCCTGTCATTTGCAGCAATATGGATGAACCTGGAGGACATGTTAAGTGAAATACGCCAGGCATAGAAAGTCAAATGCTGCATTATATCACTCATATGTGAAATCTAAAGAAGGTGATCTCATAGAAGGAGGGAGTAGAAGGTGATTAATAGGATCCAGGGAAGGGAGAGAGAAGGGATACATAGGGAGAAATTAGTCCATGGGTACAATGTCACTGTTAGATGGGAGAAATAAGTTTTGGTATTATATTATAGCAGAGTAACTATGGTTAACAATTTTGAATTGGATATTTCAAAACAGCCAGCAAAAAGGGCTTTGAATGTTCTCACCACAAAGACAAATGTGTGAGGTGGTAGTTGTGCTAAATATTAATGTGATTTTTTTAATATAATGCATACACGTATCAAAATGTCACACAGTACCCCATAAATATGTAAAATTATTATGTGTCAAAAACAAAATTTAAGAACAAACATATTTATTCAGTAATTTTCTATTCATTTTGTGAGTTTGAGGTGAGTGTCTAGATTTCTAATTCAATGCCACAATCTTTTACTAGTAAGCAAATTCTTGTTTCTTTAGCTGATGAATTTTAGTGTTTGTTTATCCATACTCTTAATTTTTGAAAAATTTTATGTTGATAGAAAAGTTACAAAATTAGCACAGAGAGCTCCAGTATATTCCCCAGTCAGTTTCAGCTTCCTTTAGTGTTAAAACTAAGAAAACACGAAACACGATTTGTATACCAGTATTAACCAAACTCTGGACTTCATTTGAATTTCACCAGTTTTTTTATTCATGTCTTTTTCCATTCCAAGATCCAATCCAATATACCCCGTGGCAGCTAGTTGTCATCTCTCTCTTTGTCTATGACAGTTTCTCAGTATTTTCTAACTTTTCATGATTTTAACAGTTATGTGCAGTACTGGTAAGGTATCTTGTAGAATGTCTCTCGATATGAGTTCGTGTAATGTTTTTCTCACACGCCATGAGACTGAACTATTTTGAACTTGAAAAGAACTGGGACAATTTGGAAAGAACACCATGGATGTAAAGTGTCCTTCAGAATATCCACATGACATCATGGTGATGATAACCTTGATAGTTTGATTAAGATAGTGTTTACCAGATTTTTCCACTGGAAAATATTATTTTCTTTTTTCACATCTATCCTTTGGAAGCAAGTCTTACAGATGGACTCACAGTTAAAAGAGAAGAGAGACAGGCCAGGCGCAGTGGCTCATGTCTGTAATCCCAGTGCTTTGGGAGGCTGAGGCTGGTGGATCAATCACCAGAGGTCAAGAGTTCAAGACCAGCCTGGCCAACATGGTGAAACCCTGTCTTTGCTAAAAATACACAAATTAGCCCAGCACAGTGGCAGTCACCTGCAATCCCAGCTGCTCAGGAGGATGAGGCAGGAGAATCACTTGAGCCCAGGAGGCAGAGGTTGCAGTGAACCAAGATCACGCCATTGCACTCTAGCCAGGGGGACACAGCGAGACTCCACCTCAAAAAAAAAAAAAAGAAAAAAAAAAAAAAAAAAGAGAGAGGAAAGAGACCAAGCTCTACCTCCTGGAGAGGGGAGTGTCAAGTTACTTACATTATTTGGAATCCTTCTATATGGAAAAGTTGTCTCTTCTATCCCATTTATGAATTTATTTAGTCATTCGGATATATCAGAAGAGTATGGACTCATCTATATTTGTTTTATACTTTGGTTTCTAATTCAATACTACACTATCTATTTTGTTGCTCAAAATATTCCAACTTGATCATTGGTAATTCTTTTAAGTTGGCTGCTGTATCCCTTTGACATACCTCCATTCCTTTATTTTTAGAGAATACTTACTTCCTACTACTATGTTTGTTTTATAGGTTCTGTTTTTATGTTGTGCTTTGCTGGTTGTATTGAACGAGGAGGAATTTTAGCCTAATTCTTCTCTTTTGTCTTAAAGGACTCTAAATTTTCCCCTATTCTTACCCTTTATCATTCAATTAGTATGGAGTACCTTTCCCTTCCTTTTTCACCCAGAGCTATGCTTTTAAAGACAGCCACCTCATATCATGTGTATTTTTTTACTCTTCCCTCTAGTCAGTGCTCTCATCTAACAGGACACTTTTCAAATTCGTTTTATGCATCAAATAAACTTCTCTGTCCAGTGATTATTTTGGGGTAATTTCAGGCTCCCTGCTAGTTCTACACGTCTCTCTTCCTCAGCTTTTCTTTGGACTGTGCTTACTTGCCTCAAACACTTACACCAGAAGCCTGAGAGATCACTTACTGGAATTTGGTGCTTTTTCATTTGTTAGTAACAGGTAATTTGAATTTCAGCATATTTTCCCTTTACTTATGCTGAAGGCATGATATTTGTAACATTGTATGTGTTCCAGTTGTTCTACACTGCTATTTGGAGGATATGGAGGGACAGATCTAAGCAACTGCCATGAGTTCTCCACTACTCCATGAATAAAGCTTGATGTTGATGCCTCCATCAATTAAAGAAGTTTCATGTATTCTTAGAACTTTTATTTAAAATAGGTATATATTTTTACCAAATATTTTTCCACATTTAGTGAGATAATAAAATGACACAATCAATTGTCACTTCTCCATTAATTCTTTAATGCAGTGATGCTGCCTCCTCTTCCACTACTGCAACAATCCTAGAATTAATCACAATAAATTGGTCTTTTAATTCACTGTAAAATTAATTTGTAAATTCTTCATTTCAGATTTTTGTACCATATTTATAAATGAGATTGCCTCTACCTATTTTTATGGGCCTGAATACCTGTCCAGATTTGAGATCGGAGAAGTTTTAGGATCTTAAAATGAGTATCACACCATGTTTTTTCTTCTAGAACATGAGGGCTAACTTTCTCTTTAAGTACAGAAATAATTTACTCGTAAAAATGCCTGGGCCTAGAAAAGATATTCCGTATTTTATTTTCTTTATGAGTTTAGACTTACTGAGGTTTTCTACTTCTTTAACTAATTTTAGTCATTTACATTTCAAAAAACAGACATAAATTTGTCTAATGCTGTAACTTACTGGTTACTTATACTAAGCCTTTTCTTTTTTTAAAATTTGTCATATCTACAATTGTTTTTTGTTGTTATATCTTTTCTCTATTTTCTAGATAAAGCTGACAGTTTATTTTGTTATATATTTTTTAAGTTTTTGTTATTCTTCATCTTCTCCCATGTGTGTTCTATTTTGATTTTATCTCTATTGTCATTCTTTCTAGTTTTTCTAATTTATTTTGTTCTCTTGTTTGCTTCTTATACCGAGCACTCAGTTCAATTACTTTCTATTTTTCTCATTTGTTAATGCATGCATCTAAATCTAGACACTTTTCTCTGTGAACCATTTTGGTCATAATCCCAAAGCACAGATTTTGAAATATAATGCTCAGTGCTCTTCATTTTTAAGTACTTTGTCATTTTTGTTTCTAAAATGTTATGAGTTAAGAATTATTTAAATGAGTGTTTTTCCGAAGACTTTTGGAGGTAGAAACTAACTGTTGAGAATTTTACTTGAATTGAGTTATACACAGTAAATGTGGCTTATAAGATTTTCCTTTTTCTATGTTGGTTTAGGTTTTCTTTGTGACCTAACACATCATCTGTTTGAGGATGTTTCACAGAAGTATATGCATGTGTGTGTATGTGTGTGTGCATACTCCTCAACTTAATTGACTTACATTTTGATAAATCCATTCTAAGTCAAAAGTAACACAAATCAAAACTGCATTTACTTCCCTAGTAAACTCTCCATAAAGTTAAAAAATGTTAAATCAAATTGTAAAAGCCCAGATGTTCTTCAACTTCTGATAAGCTTCCATTAAATCATAAGTCATACAATTTTAAGTCCAGATGCCACTCCACTTCCAATGGGGTTATGTCTCAATAAGCCCATTGTAAATTCAAAAAATCATAAGTCAAGCCATTGTAAGTCAGGGACCACCTAAACACACACACACACATATAAATATGCTATCACCAAAACTATTTTTTTTCTTCACACTCAACTAAATAACACTTCCCAGCCTCCAAAACAATTTTCTGTCTTAGTGAATTTGGGAATGCTATAGTAGAATACTTGAGACTGGATAATCTAAAAAGAACAGAGATTTATTTCTTACACTTTTAGAAGCTGGGAAGTCCAACATCAAGGGACTTACCTGTGGCAAGGGCACTTATGCTATGTCAATCTAGGACAGAGGGCAGAAGGACAAGAGAGAGTGAGAGAGCAAGAGATGGGCAATAAACTCACCTGTTTTATAACAAAACTATTCCCACTGTAAGAGCATTTATTGCATGTATTTATTCACAGGACAGAAACATCATGGCCTAATCACCTCTTGTTAGGCCCTACTTCCTAAAACTGTTCCACCGGGGATTCAGTCTCCAACACATGATTTTTGGTAGACACATTCAAACCATAGCGATGTCTACCTCAGGTTTTGACCATAAAAAAATCTTCCACTTTTGATCCAACAGGTTCTTTTAAGGCTTGAGGTGATAAATACAGTAAGCTTGTGAGCCAGATGTTGAAGGGGGAAAGATTTTTGATGTTAATGGAAAATGACTCTATGAATATGACACCAAAAGCACAGGCAACAAAAGCAAAAATGGACAAATTGTTTATATCAAACTAAAAAGCTTTTTACAGCAAGTGAAACCATCAACAGAATGAAGAGACAATCTGTAGAATGGGAGATAATATTTGCAAACCACATATCTGAGAGTTTAATATCCAGAATATATAAAAAACTCAAAACAACTCAATTGCAAGAAATTAAACAACCTGATTTTGCACATGAGCAAAGGACTAGATAAACATTTCTCAAAAATAAATCATACAAACAGCCAATAGGTAAATTTTTTTAAATGCTCCACATCACTAATCATGAGGGAAATGAAAATCAAAACCACAATCAGATGTCACTTCATCCCTATTATATAAGCTATTATTTTTAAAAGATGAAATACAGTAAGTGTTGGTGAGGATGAGAAGAAAAGGGAACACTTGTGCACTGTTAATGGCATTATAAATTGGTACAGTCATTTTGGAAAACAGTATAAAATTTCCTCAAACAACTAAAAACAGAATTGCCGTATGATCCAGCAATCCCACTTCTAGGTATATATACCCCAAAGAAATTGAAATCAGTATGTATAAGAGCTGCCTGTCCTCTCATGTTTAGCATTATTCATAATAGCCAGGATATAAACAACCTAAATTTCTGTGGACAGGTGAATAGAAAAAGAAAATGAAAGATTTTTCATTCTTAAGGAGGAACCCCTGTAATTTGCAGCAACATGAATGAACCTGGAGGACATTATACTAAGTGAAATGAGCCAGACACGGAATAACAAATACTGCATGATCTCACCTACATGTGGAATCTAAAATAGCGGACCTCATAGAAGCAGAGTAGAATGATGGTTGCTATATGTTGGTGTGAGGGAAATGGGGAGATGGTCATAGGTACAAAGTTCCAATTATGCAAAAGGAATAGTTCTGGAGATCTAACAATGACAACAACAACTTATCTAATGCAGAAAAAAGAATGCTAACCACTTTTGAAGAAAAAACTCAAAATCTTGGTACAGGGAAAATTTCCCTTGTAAGGCAAATTTCCAAGCTTGGGGTGGAGTATTAAGCAGATAGTACTACAGTTGAAACAATGGTCTAAAATGAAAGAAGAGAACTGTGTAAGGAAAAGTGAGAGACAAGAGTTGTCAGCTACATTACAGAAGAGTGCAATATTCTTGGCAAATAAGCTCAGACATAGGATACTGAGTGAAGATGAGTACTGACTTCTTTCAGAATTGGAATTGTATGTGGATCCCTTATAAACTGAATCCTTTAGATACACTTAAATCAAATATAAACATAGTATTCCTGAGACACCACACTACCTCTTTTTACACATTGTACTCAAAGGTCACAGCTGAGAAGTCTCAAAAGACAATTTGGGCAAAATTGGCCTAATTTTAATCAAGGTGCAAAACTCTCATTTCAAATTGTGTATTTTTTTCTCTCTTAAATAAAATGCCTTTTATATTGTTGTCTCTATCACAACACCTGCATAGCCTATGACAGACAGGTGCATAGTGGGGCTAAATGTTGTTCCATGATTCTTTAAATATTTTCAACATTACTTCCACAATCACTTTTGCAACTTTTTTTTAAAAAAGAATTTTGTCATTGTCAACTGTGATTGATTGCTCCTAACTGCATGGAATTCTGCTTTGAGAAGGAATCTAAGGTCATTTCTACGGCAAAAGTGGTACAATTCATTAGTGATGCCTGCTAGGGAAAATGGTAGCTTGCATTCTGCATGTTCACCATCCCTTATCTAGGAAAATGTCTCCTTTTATGGATATAGAAACTGGGTTTTGGAGAACAAGTAAGTTGCTCAAATGCCAATAGTTATTTAATATCAAAGCCAAAACAACCTAGGTCTCCTATATTAGTGCTCATTTCATTGCACAATACTGGGACTGAGATTTTTGGTTATCAATTTTCCTATAATGTTAACCCAACTTTTTGGCTGGGCATGATGGTTCATGCCTGAATCCCAGTGCTTTGGGAAGCCAAAGCATGAGGAATGCTTGAGGTCAGGAGTTCAAGATCAACCTGGCCAACATGGTGAAATCACATCTCTACTAAAAATATAAAAATTAGAAGGGTGTGGTGGTGGGCCCCTTTAATCCTAGCTACTCAGGAGGCTGAGGCAGGAGAATCACTTGAACCCAGGAGGCGGCGTTGCAGTGAGCCGAGATCGTACCGCTGCACTCCAGCCTGAGTGACAGAGGAAGACTCCATCTCAAAAAACAACACAAAACAAAACAAAAACAAAAAAAATAACCCAATTTTTGAACTTTAAAAAAGTAGCTGAAGAGATAGTAATGATAAAACCTTTAAAATCTGATGTGAACAAAAAATCCCTGAAAATGAAGCTACTTATTTTAAAAGGCCATTTTAAAAAATGTTAACCTAAACTGTGGTGATATTTATTTCCCCCCAAAACAGTATATATTAGTTGTCTGTGGCTGTATAACCAATCAGCTCAAAACATAATGGATGACAAAATAACAATCATCATTTATTAACATGTTTCTGTGGGTCAGAACTTTGAAAGTGGCTTGGCTGGGCAGTTCAGCTAAGTCTTCTATAAGGCTGCAGTTGAACAGTGTTAAAGCCAGGGTCATCTGAAACAGAGAAAATTTGAATGGCTGGGGGCTGGAATGGCTGGACGCCTCAGATATCCTCTCTATGCGGCCCCTCCTTGTGTTCCCTCCAGCCCAGTGGTTCAGGGTAGCCAAACTTATTACATGTCAGCTCAGGGCTCTCTCAAGGGGCATGTCTTAAAAGAATGAGAGCCTGATGGAAAATGTACTGCCTTTAAGGAGCCAGCATCAGGATAATGTCACTTCTACAATAATCTATTGTTCAAGGCAGTTACAAAGTACATGCGGATCCCAATTCTCAATGAAAGAGTGTCAATGTCACATTGTAAGAAGACAACATGGAATGGTATATATAACACGATCTGCCATGCAGGATTAGTAAGAGTCCAACAACTAGTATTGCAGGGAAGAGTTCAAGAGCAGCCATGTCATACTGTCCTGAGAATCAGGCTAAGGTTATTAGTTACCCCAATTATGGTTTCAAATGCAGGGCACTTAGTTAAATTTAATTTAAACTTCAGATAAACAATGAATAATTTTCAGTACAACTATGTCCCATGAAATATTTGGGATACACTTATCACACAAAAAAATTCGTTATTTATTTGAAATTCAAATTTAGTTAGGCATTCTAAATTTTTATTTGATAAATTTGGGAACCCTACGCCAGATTGACTCAAATGGACGAGGAATCATATTTCTACATGGTGCTTAGACTGGAATGAGACCATCTTACTGCTAGTATCATCATTACTTTCCAAGTTCGCCTGGATACAGTAACCAAAATTGTCTTATCTGTAGTTGGTTCCATCACTGGAGCGGAACATGAACTTCCATGTTCCAAGGAGAGTCTGAATTTGGGATCATTGTCATTTTAGCTCTCTTAGTTTCCCAGAGTTTCCTCTTTCAATCTTTCAGTTGTGTATAAGCTGATCTCTTGGCACTGGTTTTGTTTCCTGACAGGCAACATTAATTCATTTTCACATTCACACTAAAATCACTTCCCTCTCTGTCTAACGACAACAATAATGGTGAAAGCCCACTTGGAAAACAGCTTGATGGAACAGCTGCTTCATACTCATTATGAATCTCACACTTTCTATAATTTGGGGGAAAGGATGCCCACAACCACAAGCACATTGCAGTTCAGGTATCAAGCAGACACTGTACTTCTTTTTCTGTTCATTTTTATACTCATACAATTAATATATAAACTATTCACACAATTTTTATAGAATATTGAGTGACTTGCTAAAATTTTCACTGCTAATTTCCAGGCTATTCAAACAGAATGTCTTGCAGTGACTCTCCCCTTATTCCATAAGTTTCAAAGCTGCCTTGCATTCTCAATGGCAGTCAAATACTGTCTTAAATCTTCCCTTTTATATAGCATCATTAGTTGCTGTATAATACATTCTAGGTGTCCAAATTAAGATCTGAGACTTAAGATATTCATTAACAAAGAACATATTTATCGCTATGTTCTTCCTTTGCAAAAGACAAGCAAAGTTTTGATGACTCACCTGAATTCACGTTACCATGGGAACTATCAGAGTGATGCTACCATACATAGAAAATATCCTTGGTTGCAACATATTATTAGGGCCCTCCATCTACTTCATGGGTAAAGCCAGTTTTTCTCTTTCTCTGCTACAATAAAGTATGTAGTACACGCTGTTGGTACCAACACAACATCCACTGTCTCTCTTTTTCTAAATAACAGAACCTCAATATTTTACAACCATCTACCGCATTTCACCATGTGCCTCAGGGGACAATTGATGGCTCAAAGAACAAACACTGACACCAACTGTGTGGGATCCTGATGCACACCAAGCTCAGCTCCTGGTTAGTCTAAGTCAACCAAAGAATGGTATTTCCCTGGCCACTATTATTGGGGTAGGAACGGGTAGGCAGGTGGACATGGAAAGGCAAGTATGTAGCCCCAGTAATACTAAAAGTCACCCTAAAGTAATGTCAGAACTACTCCTGGAATTAAGCCAACATGAACCCCAGCAAAAAGGTGAGGCAAAAAGAACCTGGGTCCTTGATGACATGACTGACGCACTGTGACACCATCTGCTTTGTGCTACAACTGAAGCAAAAATAGAAGATAAATTTATTTATTAATAACTTTGAGTCAGGATTTTCTGATTTTAGCAGTCAAAAGCTTCTTCAGCAATACTAGATATAGGATGTCATGTAACACAGTGGCAGCCAGTAAATTGTCTGTTTCTGTGCTGACATTTGCCTAGATTACAAACATCTTCCTGCCACTACCCCACTTTCATGATCTTGCCCTACAAGTGTCAGAGATCCTAAGCAAAATTTGAAGTATCAGAGACCCCAAACAAAAATACAGAATTTACTGGCTAACACAGCTGAGAAATACAAAGATTAAATATAACTTCAGTTCAATTCATAGTTTCTAAGGGTGTTATTGGGATTTTGTTTCTCTTCCCATTTCACTCCATTCTGTTTTTCACTCAATGGCACTCAGTGGGCCTCATTATCGGTGAGTCCTTACCCATAGCAGATCAGTGACCTCCAGCAGATCCAATTTTATGTATTAATGTCAAATATAAAGACTCCTCCTTTTCCATCAGCATATATATAAATCCCTAAAGAAGGATCTGATTAGCTCGTTGGTTATGTTCCTGCTATAAGTAACAGTGGTGCTATAGATTAAATTGTGTCCCCATAAAATTCATATATCGAAGTCCTAACTATATTTGGAGAGAGGGCCTGTGAAGAGGTGATAAAGGCTAAATGAGGTCACTGGATGGGACCCTAATCCCTGTGGCCCCATCTTATAAAGCTGTTGCCCTTATAAGAATGAAGAAACACCAAAGTTAGTAAGCCCTTAAAATCACCCCTACAATCCTCTAGCTCCTTCTTTCCTTCCCCAGAAACTTCAGAAGTCACATGTTCTATCTGCGTGGTATAGCTACAAAATGGAAGTAGGCTGGGCCCCTATTTCCTGCTTGGACAAAGCTCCTCATTCCCTACCAGATTGGAATGTAAGCAGGAAAATACCTTAATTTAATCAGCTGAGATTTTAGTATATGTCTATCACAGTACTGTCAAGTCTAGCTTAACTAATATACCAAGATGTATTATTGTACTATTATACTAGGCATCAGTAATGTATAAGTTGGGAAATTAAAGAATTCTAAAATCCTTTCTTTGTTCAGGAAAACAGTGGCTATTTTGATTAACAATTTAAAAACTAATAGAATATAACTATAGTTTGAACAACTAGAAAGAAATGGAAAAATAAAGAAAACTGAAATATTCACAATTATTTAAGGTGAAATATGATTCTATTTGTGATTGACTTTAAAACTCTTAGTGAAAGAGAGAGAAAGAAGCATTAAATAAAGTACATATGCAAAAGCATTGATAATAAAAGGATTTATTATAATACTATTTTCTTTTTATATGCATTTAAAAATTTCTGAATAAAAACTTAAAAAAGCCAAGACAGCCAAAAAGGGGGTAAAGCAAAAGACAATCATCAATCACAAGAAACAGAAAGAAGAAAATCAAATGACAGAAATAAATCCAATTCAATAATAAAAATAAGTTTAACTGCACCAATTAGACTAACTAAAAGACTTCCAGGTTCGGAAAAACAAAACCAAATGTAACAAAACACATTCATATGCTTTTTATAAGAGAGACAACCAAGATAAAATAAAATTATATAGTAATGTTGAGAGTAAAGAGATTGAAAATCTGAGGAAATTGATTCTAAAGCTTAAAGTGTTATCAAATTTATTCATCATTTGCCTATTTAATATCCATTTCCCCTTTCTTCCTTTATACTAGAGCTCTGATTGTGTTGTTATCCATCTATTATGGGACTTAAGAGAAGATAACTTCATCCCCAATTCAAGAATGAATGTTGACACTCATTGAGACCTTTGCTTGCCAGTGATTCATTGATAAGAGGACACATCACCCATTCCTGGCCAATGTGAAGTAAACAGAAGCTGCTGGAGGCCTTCTGGGAAACATTTTCTCAAGCTTGCAAGGTTACATGTAGATAGATTGATCATATATAGAAAAATAATACAGATAAAATATATTTCATATTAATATATATTATCCTAGTCATTATTAAAAGTTGATTACCTTGCATGTTTTATTTAAATCTTATTTATTATTCCATTAACTTTAGACAGTACTCCTTTATCTTCACTTTGAAGATGAAGACATTCACACCCCTTCCCTACCTTTCTTCACCCACAATACACTCTAAACCTCTGTTATCTGCATTTGTACTCTTGTATCATCAAACTTTTCACCTGCTACACTTTTTAAACTACAGCACAAAACCAAGTCTTCATACTTTACTTATAGATATACTCTAAAAGTTAGCTTCTAAAAGGAAGGAATCCAACCCAACTCTACAATAATACAGGGATAGGTGAGATAAGAGCATAAAAGGGGAAAACGCTAAGATCACAGGATCTGGGTTCTAAAGCCACCTCTATCTCTCACAGTGGGGTCTGGATAAGTTACTTCTGTGGCCCCATTTTATCATCTGTAAAATGAAGGACTTGGCCTAAGCTGCTTCTTTCGAATCTTTTAGCAACAGAAGGAAAAATTAAAGTATAGAATTATCTGATTTAACTGCCAAGAAGGAAAGCACACCCAGAGCTTAGAAAATAATTTTGAGCTAAAGTAAGGAGCATGTCAACAGTGACCTTTATTCATACCACTGGAATTCAATGTGTTTCTGCTCTAGCGGTATGCAGAGATGGCATATTTATTCAATTCTTTCAGTTAGAAAGATTAAAATGCAAATGTATGTAAATTATGTACATTATAAATGAGAACAAGAAAGAAAAATAAAACTCTGATTACTGGTTGGCTGGAGGAACATTAACAGAATCCTGAAATGAAACCCAAAAATCCATGCTTGGAGAACCACAGCCAAGACAAATCCCCACTCTCGCCCCTTCATTTCTTAAGTTGCCACCTGGCTTCTCTACCATCAGTCAGTGCTCAATGCTCCTGGCTGCATTTATATTACACGTGTGTAGGAGGTACAGAGTCTCAATCCACAAAACTCAAGTATGACAAAATTCAACTTTATTTTCTATGTATGACCTTACTTTCTATTTCAAACTTTCTACCTCATCTTTTGGCAAAACTTAAGTCAGATAGTTCTGTGTCAATACAATCAAGTCAAGATTTTATTCTCTTGACCCTTACCCCAGGGGTTGCAACTGAGATTCAAGGGATGGAAACTGTAATACTTAGCATCAACACATGGGAAATGGCCTTCTGTCATGATCTCATGGGTCTACTGACTTCTACTGCAATATCCTGATTCCCTACAGTCACCTTTTCCCTTTGAAATCTGCAGAGCCATGCACACCCCACCTGGTCCCTGTTCAATCAGTCTCCATGCTGGCCATGCTGCTGCTTTCCTCATTCCAATGAACGGTTTCCCCTAGTCCTAGGCTTCCTTCAGTTAACCCTCTGGCTGTCTGAGCAGGTACGTGAAAAACGTTGGATGTTCTGCCCTGCTAATCTCAGTCCACAAAAAACCTAGGGCCTGTATTAAGCCCTCTTTTTCTGGACACAGCATGTCAGCATCTCTATACTTCTGCTCTTGCCGTATAGTGAGAGCTGCTAGAAACTATGACTTGCTGGCTTCTCTGATCCTCACTTGCCATGAAGCGCAAGGCTTCCCTGCCTTTGGATCACATATTCTCTCACTCCTTGACCCCTCACCAGGACAAAGGTCACTTCTCAGAGGTACTCACTGCTAAATCTAATCCTCTTTATTCCATTCTGCTTTTCTGTCTTCCTTTCAGCTCATAAGATCTTTATCTAGTTTAGGAAGCTAAGGGAAACAAAACCACATAAGTTCTGCTTCTGCCTATAGCAAACTAACTCCTATCAGAACAACCCCAACCACAGATAACATCACAAGCTATGAACAAAATATGAGAAATAGCCATCAGAAAGCATCAAAGAGTAATCAAAAGCAAGAGAAACAAGAAGGGAATCAACATGGTGAAAGGGAATGGTACTAGAAGTTCCCATTTTTAAGGCTTCTCATCTAAGGGCATGCCACAACTAAAATGGCTAAAATGTCTACAGAAACCCGCAGACTTACTCGCTAAAAGAATCAGAAGAAAGAGTTAGGGCTAGCACAGCAGCTGGAAAGTTAAGAGTAAATCCCACAAAAGAAGAAGCTCAAACTTCTGCATATAAACTCTGTCCAAATCTCTATCTGACCTCTCAATTCTGCTTGCTTAGGGAAGACTCCAGGCAGCTCAGTTAAGGCTAAAAGAATTGGTCAGACATTTCAGCTGCTGCCGTATGGGAAACACAATTTTGAGTTTAAAGTCAGCCAAGTTAACTGACTACTTAAACAAAAATCAATAGTCTTCAGAGGACTATTGCAGAATAGTTAGAATCTATATGTTGTATCATTCACAATGTCCAAAATGCAATCTAGAACTACCACACAAATGAAGAGGCCTTACTCGAGAAAGCAGGCAACCAATGCAGGCTAAACTAAGATAACCTCGAAGCTAGAATTATCAGGTAAGATTTTAAAGCAGCCACTGAGATTGTTAGGGTAGAAACTGACTATGAAGAAGTATAAAAAGGCTGGGCATAATGGCTCATGCCTATAATCCCAGCATTTTGGGAGGTGGAAGCAGGTGGATTGCTTGAGCCCAAGAGTTTGAAACCAGCCTGCAACATGGTAAAACCCCATCTCTACAAAAAATACAAAAATTAACCAGGTGTGCATGCCTATAGTCCCAGCTATTTAGGGGGCTAAGGCAGGATGATCACTTAAACCCAGAAGGTCAAACCTGCAGTGAGCCAAGATCGTGCCAATGCACTACAGCCTGGGGGACAAAGTAAGACCTGTCTTGTAAAAAAGGAAGTATAAGAGAACTTTCTAGGTGATGGTAATATCCTAAATCTTGATAGATGTAGGGTCACAACACTATATGAATTTGTCAAAAGTTACTGATTTCACATTTAGGATATAAATATCTCATTACATGTAAATTTTACTATAGGAAAGAGGCCTGTTTTTTTATAAAAAACAAAATTGAACTCTAGTTAATGATATGCATGTTTTTAAGTGTTTAGGAGTGAAATGTAATGATATTGTCAACTTACTTTGAAATCCAACATAAAACAAGAAAAATGGATGAACTGATAGATATGGATTAAAAAATATAGCAATACATTATTTGTAGAATCTAGAGAGTTGATAAATTCTATCAACTTTTTTTGCATATTTAAAATTTTGTAATAAAATATTGGGGATAAAACTCTTCATTTTGTCTAGGAAAATGAGAAAAATCACTTTACTTCAAAATCCATTTTTTAGACTAAAGCAAAACTTCTAAAAGACACCCCCCTCCAGCTCTTATACCCCTAAAAAAACTAGAATTTTAGTCTACCTTAGAATCTTTCATTTCTCTTTAAATTCCTACTATAAATTTTTCCCTGAAAAAAAATGTATGGGTTTGGGTGCCAGAAAATGTAGAGGGGAATACTGTACAATCAGCTGGGAGAACACAGATACTCCTTAACGTGCAATGGGGTTACATCCAACAAACCCACTGTAAATTAAAAATATCTTAAGTTGCAAATGTACTTTGGACTTACACATATTTTCAATTTAGGTTAAGTCATAAACTAAAGAGTGCTCTTAATGCGCATTGCTTCCACACCATTGTAAAGTCGAAAAATCGTTGGTTGAATTATCATAAAGTCAGGAATGCCTGTATAGTAAATATCACACATAATTATCCAAAAACACATGTAGCAGACATTTAGAATCAATACTGTATTTGACATTTATGTTCTCATAAAAGTCTTCTAAATATAATTCTCTCTTCCATTTAGTATCATCAGTCCTGAAGGTGGGCAAGAGGGAAATTTGGCAGTAATTTAGTGGCCTATATGGCACATTTTGCAACAGCTGAATTGAAAGGTCAGAATACGGCATAATAAAAAAAGAGCCCAGACCAGAAATTAGTACATTTAACTTCTAAATTCAGCAATATTACCAACTTATAGAACTAGGTGAGTCATTTGATTTTTAGACATAGAAAGTCTTTTGGAAAATCCATGCCAACATTATCAATTGCAGGTGAAATTTGAAAGTAAGGCATAGAGAGGTTAACACACAGTCTAACGCCACACATCCTGCTTGGCCTCCTGTGACTCCAGTTTCCTGATTTACCTATTTGTTCATTCATTAAGTTGCCACTTGTTAAATTCCAACAATTCCAATTCATCAAGAATAAGACAATATCACTGCTTTGGATGGATTCACAATCTAGTGAGGGAGGCAGAATTGTAAACAGATAATGATAATACAATTAAATCATTCACCCAATAGATGAACAAATGGCTACTGTGGAAGATTTTGGCAATTTCCCTATTGAAGCCTGAATTCTCACTCACCCTGACACTTTTCCCTTTCCTTCTGATAGAAAACAGATAGAATATTAGACTGATCATTAGCTATTTTTCTCTAGGCAAAGTCACTAAAATTGCAGTAACTTTTCCCAGAAAATGGACCATGCATATTTAACAAAGGTACAGAACAGTGTTATCAAAATATCCTTTACCTGAAGTCTTTGTTTATGAATCCATACATACTTTTTCTATCAAAGTAGTAAATAAAAAACTTCCCCTCAACATCCAAAACCATGTAATGGCATCGTGATTGGAGAGACTCATGGATCTACATTTCTACCATGAAGAAAATAATTTAAGTGTCAGAAACCCATTCTACCCCAACTGTGTAAGAATAGCCCAGTTAGACCTGCAGAGTGTCACCATTCAGCAAGGCACTCCTCCATGGCAGCCACCTAGTTCTAGGGTCCAGAATAGTTCAGGCAGTGGACAATGCTTTGACATTACTTGGCAAAGGTGCCCATTGCTTAGAATTTCTGACTCATTCTAATGAGAAGATTTAAGATATAGTCTGTCACAGAGAAGAGAGACAACCTCAGTATTCTGCAGACCAGAAAACAGTGTCACATAAGCAGTGTGCTGCTCTCTCTTCAGAAGCCATAAGGAAAGAGGAGGTGAGAGTTCCCTAGGGTGGAAGTAAAGCTGTGAAGGAGAGACTGTCATCAAAACTTCAGCAGCTCTTGGAGGTAGGCAGTGTGAGAATGCTGTAAAGAGCAGTCATGGGTCACCTGGAGTAGAAAACTACAAGACTGCTAGCTGGCATTAGAAAATGGTGCCATCTAGCCCAGCAGTCCCTCTAAAGGCCAAAAAAGATATAGCTCCAACCACAACAGAAAGGACATCCACTCAGAGATTTCTCCTGAAATCACCAACTTCAAAGATCAAAGGGAGATAAATCCAGGAAGATGGGGAAAAAACAGCACAAAAAGGGTAAAACCTTCAAAGACCAGAACACCTCTTCCCCTTCCAGGAATCATGACCCCTCACTATCAAGGGAACAAAACAAGACAGAAAATGAGTTTGATGAATTGACAGAAGCAGGCTTCAGAAGGTGGGTAATAACAAATTTCTCTCTGAGTTAAAAGACCCTGTTCTAACCCAATGCAAAGTAACTAAGAACCTTGAAAAAAGGTTAGATGAAATGCTAACTAGAATAACCAGCTTAGAGAAGAACATAAATGACTTGATGGAGCTGAAAAACGCAGCACGAGAATTTAGTGAGGCATGTACAGTTTCAACGGCCAAATCAATCAAGCAGAAGAAAGAATATCAGAAATAGATGATCAAATCAATGAAATAAATTGGGAAAGCAAGATTAGAGAAAAAAAGAGTGGAAAAAAAAAATGAACAAAGCCTCCAAGAGCTATGGGATTATGTGAAAAGACCTAATCTATGCTTGATCGGTGTACCTGAATGTGACTGAGAGAATGAATCCAAGTTGGAAAACACACTTCAGGACATTATCCAAGAGAACTTCCCCAACTTAACAAGGCAGGCCAACATTCAAATCCAGGAAATACAGAGAACACCACAAAGATATTCCTCAAGAAGAGCAACCCCAAGGCACATAATCATCATATTCACCAGGGTTGAAATGAAGGAAAAAATCATAAGGGCAGCCAGAGAGAAAGGTTGAGTCACCCACAAAGAAAAGACCATCAGACTAACAGCAGCTCTCTCAGCAGAAACTCTACAAGCTAGAAGGGCATGGGGGCCAATATTCAACATCCTTAAAGAGAAGAACTTTCAACCCAGAATTTCATATCTGGCCAAACTAAACTTCATAAGTGAAGGAGAAATAAAATCCTTTACAGACAAGCAATTACTGAGATATTTTGTCACTACAAGACCTGCCTACAAGAACTCCTGAAGGAAGTACTAAACATGGAAAGAAACAACCAGTACCCGTCACTGCAAAAACGTACCAAATGGTAAAGAACAATGATGCAATGAAGAAACTGCATCAACTAACAGGCAAAACAACCAGTCAGTAACAAAATGGCAGGATCAAGTTCAAACATAACAATATTAACTTTGAAGATAAATGGCCAAAATGCCCCAATCAAAAGACACGGGCTGGCAAACTGTATAAAAAGTCAAGTCCCAACAGTGTGCTATATTCAGGAGACCCATCTCATGTGCAAAGACTCACACAGACTCAAAATAAAGGGATGAAAGAAGATCTACCAAGCAAATGGAGTGCA
Organism: Sapajus apella; assembly: GCF_009761245.1. Classification (NCBI taxonomy): domain Eukaryota; kingdom Metazoa; phylum Chordata; class Mammalia; order Primates; family Cebidae; genus Sapajus; species Sapajus apella. The sequence continues at coordinate 25,747,338 of NW_022436941.1, read as the reverse complement.
AAAAAAAAAGCAGGGGTAGCAATCCTAGTCTCTGATAAAACGGACTTTAAACCAACAAAGATCAAAAGAGACAAAGAAGGGCATTACATAATGGCAAAAGGATCAATGTAACAAGAAGAGCTAGCTATCCTAAATATATATGTGCCCAATGCAGGAGCACCTAGATATATAAAGCAAGTTGTTAATGATCTACAAAGAGCCATAGACTCCTGCACAATAATAGTGGGAGACTTAGCACTCCACTGACAATATTGGACAGATCAACGAGTCAGAAACTCAACAAGGATATCCAGGACATGAACACAGCTCTGGACCAAGCAGACCTAATACACATTTACAAAACACTCCATCCCAAAACCACAGAATACACATTCTTCTCAGTACCGCATGATACCTACTCTAAAATTGACCACATAATTGGAAGAAAATCATTCCTCAGCAAATGCAAAAGAACAGAAATCATAACAAACAGTCTCTCAGACCACAGCGCAATCAAATTACAACTCAGGATTAAGAAAAGCATTCAAAACTGCACAATCACATGGAAACTGAACAACTTGCTCCTGAATGATGAATGGATAAACAATGAAATGAAGCCAGAAATAAAAATGTTCTTCAAAACTAAGGAGAATAAAGACACAATGTACCAGAATCTATGGGACACATTTAAAGCAGTGTCTACATGGAAATATATAGCAATAAATGCCCATGTGAGAAACAAGTAAAGATCTAAAATTGACACCTTATCATCAAAATTGAAAGAGCTAAAGGAGCAAGATCAAAAAAACTCAAAAGCAAGCAGTAGACAGGAAATAACTAAAATCAGAGCAGAATTGAAGGAGATAGAGACACAAAAAAAAACCCTTCTAAAAATCAATAAATCAAGGAGCTTGTTTTTGAAAAGAACAACAAAATAGACAGACTGCTAGCTAGACTAATAAAAAAGAAAAGAGAGAAGAATCAAGTAGATGCAATAAAAAATGATCAAGGGGAGATCACCACCGATTCCTCGGAAATACAAACTACCATCAGAGATTACTACAAACAGCTCTATGCACATAAACTAGTAAATCTGGAAGAAATAGATAAATTCCTGGACACTTGCACACACCCACATCTAAGCCAGGAAGAGGTTGAAACCCTGAATAGACCAAAAACAAAGTCTGATGTCAAGGCAGCAATTAATAATCTACCAATCAAAAAAAGTCCAGGACCAGACAGGTTCACAGCTGAATTCTACCAGGCATACAACGAGGAGCTGGTACCATTCCTGTTGAAACTATTCCAAACAATACAAAAAGAGGGAGTTCTCCCTATGGCTTTCTATGAGACCAATATCGTCCTGATACCAAAACCTGGCAGAGACGCAGCTAAAAAAGAAAACTACAGGCCAATATCCATGACAAACATTGATGCAAAAATCTTCAATAAAATACTAGCAAACCGAATCCAACAGCACATCAAAAAGCTTATCCACCATAATCAAGTAGGCTTCATCCTAGGAATGCAAGGCTGATTCAACATACACAAATCTATAAACGTAATCCACCACATAAACAGAACCAAAGACAAAAACCACATGATTATCTCAATAGATGAAGAGAAGGCCTTCAACAAAATTCAACAGCACTTTATGCTAAACTCTCAATAAACTAGGTATCTACGAAATGTATCTCAAAATAATAAAAGCCATTTATGACAAACTCACAGCTAATATCATACTAAACGGGCAAAAACTGGAAGCATTCCCTTTGAAATCTGGCACTAGACAAGGATGCCCTCTCTCACCACTCCTATTCAATATAGTATTGGAAGTTCTAGTCAGAATAATTAGGCAAGAAAAAGAAATAAAGAACATTCAATTAGGAAAAGAAGAAGTTAACTTGTGCGTATTTGTAGACCACATGATCATATATTTAGAAGACCCCATTGTCTCAGCCTAAAACCTCCTTAAGCTGATAAGCAACTTCAGCAAAGTCTCAGGATACAAAATCAATGTGCAGGAATCACAAGCAATCCTATACACAAACAACAGACCAACAGAGAGCCAAATTATGAGTGAACTCCCATTCACAATTGCTACAAAGAGAATAAAATACCTAGGAATACAATTAACAAAGGATGTACAAGATCCCTTCAAGGAAAACCACAAACCACTGCTCAAAGAAATAGGAGAGGACACAAATAGATGGAAAAACAGTCCATGGTCATGATTAGAAAGAATCAATATTGTAAAAATGGCCATACTGCCCAAAGTAATTTATAGATTCAATGCTATCCCCATCAAGCTACCATTGACCTTCTTCTCAGAACTGGAAAAAACCACTTTAAACTTCATATGTAACCAAAAGTCAGCCTGCATAGCCAAGAAAATCCTAAACCAAAAGAACAAAGCTGGAGGCATCACATTACCTGACTTCAAACCATACTACAAGGCTACAGTAATCAAAACAGCATGTTACTAGTACCAAAACAGAGATATAGACCAATGGAACAGAACAGAGGCCTCAGAAACAATGCCACACATCTACAACCAACTGATCTTTGACAAACCAGACAAAAACAAGAAATGGGGAAAGGATTCACTGTTTAATAAATAGTGATGGGAAAACTGGCTAGCCATATGCAGGAAGCTGAAACTGGACCCCTTCCTCATACCTTATACAAAAATAAACTCCAGATGAATTAAAGATTTAAACATAAGACCTAACACCATAAAAACCCTAGAAGAAAACCTAGGCAACACCAGCCAGGACATAGGTACAGGCAAGGACTTCATGACTAAAACACCAAAAGCAACAGCAACAAAAGCCAAAATAGACAAATAGGATATAATTAAACATAAGAGTTTCCACACAGCAAAAGAAACAATCATTAGAGCAAACCAGCAACCAAAAGAATGGGAAAAAATTTTTGCAATCTACCCATCTGACAAAGGGCTAATATCCAGAATCTACAAAGAACTAAAGCATATTTACAAGAAAAAAACAAACCCATTCAAAAGTGGGAGAAGGATATGAACAGACACTTTTCAAGGGAAGACATACATGCGGCCAACAAACATATGAAAAATGCTCATCATCATTGGCCATTAGAGAAAGGCAAATCAAAGCCACATTGAGATACCATCTCACAACAGTTAGAATGGCAATCATTAAAAAATCTGGAGATAACAGATGCTGGAGAGGATATGGAGAAAAAGGAACATTTTTGTACTGCTGGTGGGAGCGTAAATTAGTTCAACCACTATGGAAGACAGTGTGGTGATTCATCAAGGATCTAGAAATAGAAATTCCATTTGACCCAGCAATCCCATTACTGGGTATATACTCAAAGTATTATAAATTGCTCTATTATAAAGACACATGCACACATTATCTTCATTGCAGTGCTGTTCACAATAGCAAAGACCTGGAACCAACCCAAATGCCCATCAATGATAGACTGGACAAAGAAAATGTAGCACATATACACCATGGAATACTATGAAGCCATAAAAAAACAATGAGTTTGTGTCCTTTGTAGAGACATGGATGAATCTAGAAACCATCATTCTCAGCAAACTGACACAAGAACAGAAAACCAAACACCACGTTTTTACTCATAGGTGGGTGATGAACAATGAGAACACTTGGGCACAGGGAAGAGAACAACACTCATTGGGCTAGGTGCGGGGGTGAAGGGGAGGGTAGGGACAGCAGGGGACAGGGAGGATGAGGAGGGATAATACTGGGAGAAATGTCTGATGTAGGCATTAGGGGCGTTGGGCGGGGTCGATGGAGACAGCAACCACCATGGCATATATGTACCTGTGTAACAATCCTGCAGAATGCACAATGTGCACATCTACACCAGAGCCCAAAATACAATTAAAAAAATAAACAAAAGAAAATTGTGCCATCTTGGGTATGCAGAGCCCAGAAATTAAGCCCAAATCAAGCCAATTTTACAGTCAGAGAAACAAGTACCTCTTAGGCCACATTCAAGGAGTGAAAAAGAATAGATAAATCAAGCAACTAAAGGTAGGGAGCAGCTAAAGGGACTTCAGAAAGGAGGTATTGGTAGAAATAAAGAGTTCATTGCATAGTAGGGGGAAGGCAAAGGAAAACAGAAAATAACTGGTGTGAACAAGCAGTATAGAACAAAAGAGAGAAGATATCCCCTGCAGAGATAAGGACTCAGGTAGGAACTGCTTCAGAAAAATGGCCATATTTTAAAAGTACAAAAGCAGAAAAAAAAAAAAAAAAGGGAAAGGAGAACAGTGGAGAAGCAAAAAAAAGGAGAAAAACCTAAAAGATAAGCTCAATAGGTTAAGTACAAAAGACTACATAGATGATCCTAGGAAATGGTCTAGAACCGGAGAAAGAAAATGAAAGAAAGGAAAATAAAGAAGTCCTGGGTGAAAGGAACAGAAACATGTAAAGAAAGTCCTAAATGTCATAACTGGAGAAACTACAAAATTGGCACATACTGATGGACAAGAAAACTTGGGGATGTAGGAAGAGTTGCAAATCTGTAGTATTTAAATATTCATTTATGGTAAGTCTGTGAAAATTGATTTGATTTTCCATGATTTGATTTAAACCATGGAAGTGAACAGGCTACCAAGAATATATGTATATTGTTTTACAATCATAAAGTATTGTTTTATGATTATAGTTTTAGAACCATATTATAAATAAAACAGATCCATTATCCATAAAGTAATAGTTAAAAAGTAACTACAACACAGAAACTTAACAACAGCCTTTGCTGGGCTTCCAGCACTTTGCACTAAAGTGAAGCCATTGGGTTAGAGCCAGACATGAGCTCATCTAGGAAGTGAGAAATTGAATGGCCCAGGAATAGAGGGCCCTCCCATGGATGAGTAGCTGAAATTCAGCTCTCATCCACATAGGAGTAGCTGTTCAACTCAGGGATAACTCATGCTCTCCATGCCTTTTCTATTTCAATTCTTCATCTAGGCTCCCAGGCAACTATGACATTAAGTGCCAGACATCACTGATTTTCTCCCAAAATATGTTCTCTATATTTTTCCTTTAGGTAATAACTTGGCATATAGCCGACCAGCTCAAGTGTATATTTCGCAATCTCCCTTAAAGCTATATGTAGTATTTGAGTAAGTTCTAGCTAATGGGATGAAAGAGAAAGTGATATAGGTTATCCCTTCCACATTACTCTTCTTCCCACTGGCCAGAATATGGCTGTGATGGCAGAACCCATGCATCCATCTTAAACCACAAAATGGAAAACGATACACACGGAGGAGAGCAGAGCAACAAGACAGGGGAATCTCAGCCCCTAGTATTGTAAAGCCACCATACTGGTCCTGTACTGCTTATATTCAGACTGTTAACATGAAAAAAGTAAGCTTTTATCTTCTTTAAGCCACTATTATTTGGGCCTTTGTTAACAGCCATACTAATGTGATTACCAAAATAAATAGATCTTATATAACAGTTATTAATTTTTCAATCCATATACTCAAATATGCAGGAAATGTAAAATACTTTTACATTATTTTTGTCATTTTTCATTGCTTCATCTCTATTTCAAGTTCCCATCCAATTTGGGAGTTTAAAAAAATCATCTAACTAAGGTTTTCCCAGCCAATCAGGACTTCCTTTACTAATTTAGGACTTTCTCCTCTCCCTGGTCCTGGGAGGTTATACAATGTTAAGGTATGAGGAAGAGTTCTAAATCTGGTCATCATAAAGCTATGCTGGCACCTCCAAAGTTGTAAGTTGTTTAGGTATCTGGATTCCTCTAGTCCTCAGGTCTGCAAGAAATTTGTTGACAGGTCCGCTCCTAACCATGAGCTCCTCCTGGTATACTGGCCTTTTCTCAGCTATGTCCACACCACTGGCAACTACACAGGAAAATGACACATTCCTGTTCCCTGTACCCCATCCAGAATACCTCATTCAGATTTATACCTCAGGTCTCTCTACTCCAGCACCCTGTGTGGCTCTCCAATTCTTTTTTTCCAATATTCTAATGGTATAGAAAGGTTTGCACCCTCCCAGGGCAATGAAAAAAGAAGTAGAGCATAGCCCCTTCTATTTTTAAACCCTCAGACTTCTCTGGTGTCTTTCATCACCTCCTCCACCCACACTTAACATTTTAAATTAAAAAGCCAAATATATGTTAACTGCTGTGACAATTCATCTGAGAATAATGGAATACTATTACTCTATATCTGGCAAAATGATACCCTTTCAGATTTCCAGCAATACAGTTCGTTAACCACCACTCAGTAAGATTAAATATATATTTACGCCTTGTCAGGCCTTCCTTCTAGATACCTAATATTGCAAATTACTCAATTACGTGTAAATGTTGACACAGTCCCTACCAAACAGTACTCTCTGGCTCTCCAAATGACCTCGAAAATATCCTTAGATCCATGACAGTCGTGCTTGGTTATGTGTATTTGTTGGGGGTAAACAAAAGGAGGAAATTTCCGTTTATATTTTCATGACTTTATCATAAAGTTCATCTGCTTTTCCACATGGATCAGGATTATAACTGTGATGTATTAGACAATACTAAAGGAAAAAGAAATAGGGCCAGTCCACACTTTGACCCATCATTATGAGTAATATTTTCTTCAACTCTGCTTGGCATCCCCATGTGATTATACCCTGAGCTATGCAATCACTGGTATCTGCTTTCCTTCTCAAATCCCAGTTTCAAACCTAATGCTTTGTCTCATTCTTTCAGAAGGTCCCTTAAGAACACTTACTGACAAATTTTCCGACCTCTTCATGATCTCAAACCACTTTCTCACTCCCCATTAGCTAATTATCCATTAGCTTTCCTTTTGTTCTCTTTCATCATCAATTCTATGGCCCATCATTATAATCACTCCCTTGCTAAAATCCTCAACTCCCCAACTGCTCTCTGTCTTTCACCCATGCCTAGGGAAAAACCCCAGTCCTCTATAAGTTCTGCCCTCTGTCTTCTCGGTGCCTTTACATAAGTAGCCAAATATTCAGAGATAGTTAGCAACGAAACATATCCATTGCTTCATTCAGTAAACATTTCTTGAGCATCTACTATTTATCAGGTCCCATTCAGGCACCATGAAGACTGGTAAAAATAACAGACAAGACCCCTACTCTCTGGAGCCTATATTCCAAAGTACAGGTCTCACTTAAAATTTATGAACACATATGTGCACTCAAGAAAGGCCAGTAATTCTGTGATAGTTTTCTTAATGCGCTGTTTTCTCACTACATGATTTGATCACTTTATATCTTCTGCTTTCTTTCAAATCTCTCATGCTCCCTCCTCTATCCATATCCTCCCCCTATGGTCTTCCCTCATTCTTCATTGACAAAAAATAAACTAACAAGCTGCATGCCTCCTCATATATCTAACTTTGTCTTTCTTCCTGTTATAGAGCTTTCCTGCTTTTCTCACAAAACCAATCCCTTCACCTGTGCTCTGAATCTCTCTTGCCTTCTCAAGGGCTTTGCTACTTTAGTTGTCACTTTTCTGAAGGGACATCCTCATCACATGCAAATATGCTCTCCGAAATCCCATCTTTTGAAAGCCCTCCCTTTTACCTTGACCTCATCTTAGTAAGACTCCTCAAAGAGATGTCTACATATACTAGGTTAATTTATTTATATCCATTCACTCTTATAATTAGTCTAATATGAGTCCTATACAGCACTACCCCATCCAACCCCATCACTCCACTGGAATGGCTCTTATCACCAACTGTCTCCGTGGTGCCAAAATTAATACTCTCTCTGCCTTCAACTTACTCTACCACTTGCCAGCATTCAGCCAGGTTGATAATTCTGCCTAAATACCCTTTATCTCTTGGTTTCTATATTCTTTAAGATTTCTTCTTGTCTTGCTGGTTATTCCTTCTCAATCTCCTCTGCTACTGCTTACCTGAGTTCTAAAGCATGCTGTTTCTGTAACATTCTTGTCTCCAAAATTTCCTAGGTGATCTTCTCCCTTAATGTGGCTTTAAATACTATATGTAATTCAGCAGTTCTCAAATTTATATTTAAGCTCAGCCCTCTCCTTTGAGCTCCAGACTCACATATCTAACTGCCACCTTGGCATTTGATCCCTCAGCAAGTTCTGCCAATCCAAATAAACAGATGGGCATGTAGGTTGATTGATTCAGTCTACTTTTCACCATCTCCATCACCCCCATTCCAAGGCCAAGACACCTGACCCCCTGCTACAATCTCCTCCCATCTCCATGCTGCCACTTTCAATTCCTCTCATCTGGTCTCCAGAGGCCAGAGCAATATCATGTATTTTTTTCCTGCTTAAATAAATCTTTTAATGGCATCCTTTTGTGGGATGAAATCTAAACTCCCTATCATGGCTACAGGACCCTTCATGATCTGGCTTGCCCCGTATCCAACCTCCTCACTGGCTGTTCTCTGACAACAGTGAAATTTCTTCCATTTTTCAAGGTTCTTTCACCTACCAGGGCCTTTGCACATCCTGTTCCTTCTTTCTGCAATGGCCTCCTCCTCCCCTCATAGCTACTTTATTCCATTCTTTCTTAGCATACTTGTCCTCCACTCCAGGGCTATTATTTCCTATTTTTAACTTACAATGCTTTCTTTTATATTTATCATAGTGTGCAATTATTATTATTATTATTTTGAGACCAAGTCTCACTCTATCGCCCAAGCTAGAGTACAGTGGTGCGATCTCGGTTCACTGCAAACTCTGCCTCCCAGGTTCAAGTGATTCTCCTGCCTCAGCCTCCTGAGTAACTGTGATTACAGGTACCCGCCACTACACCTGGCTAATTTTTGTATTTTTAGTAGAGATGGGGTTTCACCATGTTTTCTAGACTGGTCTTGAACTCCTGACCTCAGGTGACCCACCTGCCTCGGCCTCCCAAAGCGCTGAGATTACAGGCATGAGCCAACATGCCCAGCCACAATTATTTTTAATAATTTAGTTGTTTTCTTAATAGCGTTTGCCCATATTTCCCATTCAGATGCTAATGCCAAGTGAGCGGAGGCATAACTGTTTTTGTTCATCATGGTATTTCCAAAATATATTCCAATACCTAACACCAACTCATAATTAAACATTTGCAGAATGAATGAATAAAAGGGTGAATGAGTGGATAAAGTATAGGAGTCATAAGAATGTATGTACCATCTCCACAGCTATTAAAAATTCTTATATTGCTACAACCTAATGACTTATGAATTCTAGCTGTTGCTCCATGTTCCTTTGCATGTAAGAGATTTTTATACAGTCATTGACATGAGCAATTCTTTAGGTTTTTAATTTTTGTTATGCCTAGAGGATCACTGCTAAAATCCCCAATTAATATTTTGTTATATGTAAGGAAATGATTTAGCATACTCAAAGTTCACTCTCAAGTTTCCAACGTCAAATTTCCTGACTATACAAGACTACCATGCTAAAAGAAATCAGTATAATGCACTGAGATTTGGAAAACGTACCTTACATGTACAATAAAAGCGAGCACAATAAAAGCAGTCATTTACTGAACTCTTGCTATGTGTCAGGTGCTAAACTAATCCTTCACAAGCATAGCATATTTAGACTTCATAACAATCCAATAAGAGGGATCCAAAAACTCTCTTGTTTTAAAGACGAGAAAACCAAGTCTTCAAGATTTGGCTAGCGTGACCAAGTTCACACAGCTGATAAGTGGCGAAACCCATACTTTTAATCATTCTGCTAGTCTTCACCCCAGGCCTGCAGAGACACAGCTGAGAGAAAGGTAGAGATAGAATTCAATTTCAATTCAGATGATAGCAGATAATGCAGAAAGAATAGAAGAACCCCTAAACCCCACCTTATATCTTGCAATTATCCTGTCTATTAACCAAAGTGGGTCTTCTACAGACCCATTGGCTGTATTTTTACTTTTTTGAAATTTACCTCAGTGATTGTTTGGCAAACCTCATAGCTCTCTTTGTACAAAGACCTTAGGGAATTCTACTGTAGGTATCTGCAAATCCTTAAGTTACTATTTTCTTTTCAAGAAGGCCTATAAATTATAGGCTAGTGATGACTACATTCCCATAGCCAGAAATGTGTTCACTGGGTCATTTAAAAAAAAAAAAAAAACTTATGGTGAACATGTGGGACCAAGAAGCAGGAAGCAGATTCACTCCCTATAAACTGTTTCTCTCAGCCCCAAGCTGCACTCACAAGGAGGAAGCCTGGTGATTATAATCGTTTTTAAGCAGATTCTCTTTGGCCCACATTTGACTGCCTGAAAACCCATTTGTTATTTGCCAGAGCTCCCTTACCTTTCCATTATATTTGCATCAGAGCAGGCAAATTAAGAGTTAAGCCAAACAATCAGGAATGACATAGACTTTGCTCCAGATCCTCAGAGAAGGGAAGTTCTGAGAGAGATCCCTGACCACTACATATGGTAAGTTAAACATAGATCGTTGATTTTGTGTTGGTTTTATTTACAAGTATTAATAGCAATAGTTAACATTTATTGAGTGATTTTACCTCACTGTATTTTCTCGTCTTTTGCATGTATTAGTTCATTTAATTTTCACAACTATCTGATGAGGTACAACTATTATCCCCACTTTACTAATATGGAAACTGATATTCAAAGTATTTAAATCATTTGCCCAAAGTTACACAACCAGAAATTCATGACTGCAGAATTCTACCTGTGGGAGTGTAACCCCAGACTCTGAATTTTTAACCCCTATACCTACCTGTCACCCACAGATGTACAGATGCTCCTCAACTTACAATAGATTACATCCCAATAAATCCATTGTACATGGAAAATATTACAAGTCAAGATGCATTTAATATACCTAACTTACCCCTACCCTTGTGATGAGGTGGCTGCCTGGGAGCTGCAGTTCCTTGCCTCTGCCCAGCATTGAGAGAGTATCATAGAGCATATCCCCAGCCAAGGAAAAGAGCAAAATTAGAAATTTGAAATACAGTTTCTACTCAGTGTATATCTCTTTCACACCATTGTAAAGCTGAAAAAGTATTAAGCCAAACCATTCTAAGTCAGGGACCATCTATATAATCAAGTATCTACAAGTGTTAACATAAATGTTCTTAACTCCAATTACTGAGTCATTTTGAAAAGGCATTCTGAGATCAGTTATGAAATCATAGATATTTGAGTTAGAAAACCTCCTAAACCTCCTAAAAAGGCAATGTGGAGATGGGGTAAGCTTATCCTATTTACTTCAGAAAAATAAACTGAGATTAGCAGATAACGAAGATAGGGAAATAGATTTTTACCTAGTTGAAGGAAAACTGTTTTAGCAAATGTCACAGTGGTTTTGTAGGCCAGACCTGTAAGGAGTACCTATCACTTCTGCTTTCATTCCATTGGAGAAGGTTTTGGTGCATGACCAAATCTGCCTGCAAGGGAGGCTAAGCAACATAGCAAGACTCACTTACTCTGAGAGAAGAAGGCAGGTTTGTGCATAAACTGATTCTTCTCAGCTCTGTAGCATTTCGCCTTAGTTGTGGCTATTTTCCAAGGTCATCAGGCGTCTTCAGAGTACAGATGACCACACTAACAAAGAAATGAGGATTATCAGAGAAGAGAATCTGAATATAATGCAAGCTTTTATGAATGCTGTAAAGGAGGAGATTAATAACTACTGGGATGCCAGACAGATGTTGCAGAGACTCCACGGCGAGAAGTAGCATGTCATTGTAGAGATAATCCCTTAAAGAAAGAATAACCAACATCCAAACTCAATGCTTGACAGTGCCAAACACCCTTAACCTGAAGTTGTGCCTACATTTGTACTTTTCCTAAGTTCTTAACCAAAAATAGAAAAGAGAATGGGTTAAAAATCTAATTCAGCTACTTGCCAGTGAAAAATAGCATCATGCAGCCAGCCGATGGTTATTTTTGGAAAATCCACTCTCCTCTAAAGATGAAAACCAAATCAGAAGGCTTTTCCTCTTGATCAATTTTAAAGTGCAGAAGTCTGGGAAGGTGCGTCACAGTAATAGACTCTAATGTAGGACTGCATTAAAAATTCACAATTTAATAAGAAATAGGGTTTGTCTCACAAAGATTTGTACATTCTTTATCAAAGTGGTCAATCTACCCACTTCACTTCTCCTCAAAGACCAAAACCCTGACACGCAAGGGCTTTTTCTTTCTCTGTATTTTTCTTTCTCTCAGAATTATTAGAAGAGTATCAGGGCATTCACACTTTTTCTGACCATAAAATGAATAGTAACATCTTCCCTTTTCCTAGGATGCTCCATACAACCTAGGGTGTATCTTTTCCTCCCCTGCACCTAGAGCAGAGACTTGTTGTCTTCATCACTTATTCGGTCCTCACTGAGGATAATGTCTTGTTTACAGAAAAAGAGCCTCGAGTCGGAGAGAAGAACCTAAGTTGGGGCAGTGGTCAACTATTTAAAAAATTATGCTTCCTCCACAAAATGGAAAATTATATGAAAAAATCATACTTTCAAAGACTTATTGACATTAAAAATAACTACTAATAGGAGGATTTAAAAATTTCCAGTCACAAAAATACTGAACTTTTGCTCTCTAATTTAAGATCAAAATGATAAATTTATCATTCCTTCATAAGTCATGCAGAACACTCATAAAGATTCTTCAGTTTAAACCACGCTTTTGACTGTTCTTCAAAAGAGAAAAGGGTTGTGTTCCTGAAGCAGTTTCCTAGCCCTCAATGGTTATTTGTTCTGTGAAAGTGGGAATCCACTATGTTCCGGCTCATTTTCTGTCCAATAGAATTGGAACATAACGGAGAAAATGCACAACTCATATATAGTGCTCACCAAGTAGATGATAATTTTACACAGGAAGAATTGTACCTGGCTTTATCAACGGCATTTTTACTCTATCCTTTATTTGCCTATATTTTCACATGACCAAGCTTCTAACTGTAAGTTTTGCTCATGTGAAAATCTGGGAAAAATTGAAGGAAGGATCAAAAGTATATTTGAAATATAAAGAATAAGAGCTCTGGTGTTGCAACCATCCCTCAGTATCCATGGGGTATTTGCTGCAGGACCTCTTGTGGATACTAAAATCCATGGATGTTCAAGCCTCTGATATAAAATGGCACAGTAGTTGCATAAAATCTATGTACATCCCCTTGTTTACTTTGGATTCTCTCTAGAGTACTTCTAATACCAAATAAAATGTAAATGTTACACAAATAGTTGTTATAGTGCATTGTTTAGGGAATAATAGAATATAACAAGAAAAAAATCTGTACATGCTAAGTACAGATGCAATTTTTAAATATATTTTTGATGCAAGGTTGGTTGAATCCATGGATGGGAAGCCGACAAATACAAAGGGCCAAATGTATTCTAAAATGTCCATGAACGATGCCAAGAGTTTCATGTATATTACAATACTTGACTTACACCAACCCCTATTTTAGAAATGAGAAAGCTGAGTCATAAGTTCAGATGTATTTTCCAAGGTCCTATATTTAGTAAATGGTGATACTGGTATTTGAGCTAAGGGACACTGACTCTAGCACCCAAGCTGTTTACTCTGTAGTTCACGGCTTCATAGTGTTAGTGAGAAAAGAAAAAGAAAGCATACTGGGGAAAGCAAATTCTTATCTTCTCACAGGCCTATCCTCTTAAGAAAATAAAAGGAGCTGGGGTAAGCAAATCTAATTTTCACTCTGTAATTCTAGATCACTATACCCAGTGACCATTTAAAATCTATTCATTGTCTGAAAAGGCTGGCATATCTTTATAAATTATACCTCAGCAAGAAAAATGCTGAGAGCTAACAAATTGAACAGTTTAGCATGCAAAATAAATTCAAAATAATAGTATAATTTTAGAAGTTTTCACAGCACAGAAATTACTGCCTCTCTAGTCTCACCTTTATTGCAAAACAGGAGATGAGAAAACAAAACAGAAAATCATGGCTATAAATTCCAACTGACAAAGCTCTTTAAAAAGTGGCAAAATAAAAAGCCACAAACTCCAATTGGAAATAGCAAGTCTACTGCATTCTTGGAAAGCATTCACATTTTCAATGAAAAGACAAATTAGCCATAAAATAATTATTTGACCAATGGTTCAAACTCAGCAAGAAATAAAAATGGTCCATTGATGAATCAGCTCAAAACACAAGTAATCCAAACTTATACAACAAATGAAACAAACACGAGAATGATGCTGAAGAGCTCCAGAGGTGGGGCCCAGCATGATCCCCCACACAGAGGAAGATGATGCACAGATCACGAAAGTAGACAGCGCAGAAGTCAAAAACAAGGAAAATAATCTGATCAAACTGACCTGCTTCTTCTGATTTCACTGGATATGTTCAGAAAAGATGATTTTTGAGATGCAGCCCTGAATCAATCTGAAAGCCCTTAGAGGTGAGTATACTGTAAATAGGTAAAGTTCATATCTCCCCATGGGGATAGGAGAAGTCAGGACAGAGGAAGACTGTCTCCTAGCCAGAGGGGTGGGTTTGGAGAAGAATCTGTGAAGAATATTTTCTAACATTCAGAGGTCTATGGGAACATGGTGGTAAGGAAAAAGGAGGAGATGGTGTGTGCTAGATTCTCACCATCATTCTGCACTGGAAACCTGGGGGCATGAAAATCATCCATCACAGTGCAATAGGCAGCCACTGATAGACATGTCCTCCTCTCCCAGGGCCAGGGGTTCTTTTAGAAAAAGGAAAGGTTTGGTTGAAAAGCCAAGCAAGAGCTCTTTCAATATCTGGATAGCCTGCTTCAGCTGTTTGCTAACTAAAGCCCTGCATGACAAAAATAAATGGAAAACAAGTTTGTTCCTTTTCCATTGGAACCTGAAAAGATGGAAGCAGCAATTCTGGTACATCAACATACTCTTGGAGACTGAGGTGTCCTCTTTCCTTGCCACCTTAACTCAAACACTCTGTCCTTCCTCAGACTTTGTTAGAATGCCTACTTTGTGTTACTATACCAGAGACCTAGAGATGTCAGAGCCATAGTTCATCCTGAAAAAAAATGTAAATCTGTTGGGAGTGCTAAGTCATCATCCAAACAGATGCCCTATAACTCAAGATAAAATGCGTCAAATGTGGGTGAAAAGGAGAAGGAAAGAATCGACTTTTCAAGGAGAGATCCAGTGCTGGGGGAGACGAGCCTGATCCAGTTTTGGAAAGAAGAGCCATCTGAGCTGCATCTGGAAGGAGGAAGGCAATTTCTACAAACAGACACAGAGTTTGAACAAAGGGTCAAGATGAGAAAAACTAAGGAATGGCTAGAGATTTGGAAGTGGTTTGCTTTGCCATAGGGTGATATACCAGAAAGTGGTATATAAAGCTGGAAAGGGGAAATGGAGCACAAAGGTGGAGCTCCTGGGAAATCAGTCCGAGAGAATTTGATGGGTAGCCACTGAATATTTTTAACTGCAGGACTGATACCACCAGAGCTCTGTATCATAAGGAAGAAGTGCTTGGTGACTTTGAGGGGTGGAGCGTACAAGTGAGAGGGATCATGCATCTGCCTTAACACAGCAAGAGCTGGACCTAAGAAGCACCAAGAATAAAGGGAAATGGCACAGGGAAAGAGAGAAGGAAGAATCTACTAGACTAGATGACTCTTGTGGACTGATTACACTAATAACCCCACTTCTTTACCCTTCCCTATGTCCACATATTTGCCAGATGAAATTGCAGTCACTCCACTGGAAAGGCTGGGGTCTCTTTATTCACCCCTTGATTCTGAACTCAGCCAACAAAAACAGTCAGAAGAGAGTTTGCCAAGCTTCAGGAAGCATTGAATGTTTCTGCTCAGGCTCTGCACCTTTGCCTTTGTCATAAACACACACCCAGGCTAGCATGCTAGAGCCAAGCTACCCATCGTCTCAGTCAGCACAGCCTCAGGTGGGTAAGTGAGCCCAGCCAGGATTAACACAGCTACCTAGCCAGCCCCTGTCTGACCTCAGACTCAGGAGCAATAATTAAAAAAAAGTGGTTGGTGCCACTATGTTTTGTGATTGTTGTGCATTATTGTGGCAATGGATAACTGACACCATAACTGTTTAGAGAAAAGGAAGGAGGACATGGCTGGAGGACACTGACAGATAAAGAGGGCAGTTGAGACCTGAAGGTATATGTGGAGTCAGAAGGGTTTTTGCACAGCATAGGAATGGAAACCAAGAGTGATGTAAGATCCAAAATCCCAACAGATTCCGAAACCTAAAATGATGGAACAACATCCCATTAGACCGTTGACATATAGGCTAAGGAGGTAGGTTCAAATACATTAACCTGGGGGTGGTGAACTATATCCTGATAGCCAAATGCAGCCTGCCACGTGCTCCTATAAAGTTCTGTTGGAACACAGCCATGTTCATTGAAAAGTGCCCACTTTAGCCCTGCAACAGAGTTGAGTAGTTATGACAGAGACTGTGTGGCCCACAAGGCCCAAAACTCTTACCTTCTGGTTGTATACAAAAATATACATATGTATTTGCTGATTTGAGATAAATTAGATTTTTTGACCTAATATTTTCCTTAATGTTTATCAGAAAATGTTTTCTACAAGAGAGACCGCATTTTGCTTTAAATCATGCCCCTTTCTCTCTCTATTGTATTCTCTATTATAGTATTTACAGCATAAGGTATCCTTTTGGCATTAAAAATTGGTTTCAAGGGGGTAATTAACGAACAACTGAAATGATAAAAGGGCGGTCCAATCATAACCTCAACAGGGTTAGTCTTCTTCTCACCACCCACCTCTGTATCTCTTTCTCTCTCCCTCTTTCCCCTTCACTATTTTTGTGGCCATGTTGTTGAGTGTTGAGAAGAGCTAGTCTCACATCAGGCATAGATAAGGTAGTAGAGTTTCTAAGTAATCTGAAAAACAAGAAAGCAATAGAAAAAAACTTTGATGCATTAATTATTGTATGGGATAAAATGCATCAAAACAAATGTTTATTTGAATTAAAAGTGAATATTATTAGTATGTACCATGTGTTTTGTTAACTGACTTCTGATTGAAAGAAAGAAAAAAGAGGGAAAAAAAAGAAAAAGAAAAAGAGAAGAAAGAACGAAAGAAAGAAGAAAGAAAGAGAGAGAGAAAGAAAGAAAGGAAGGAAGGAAGGAAGGAAGGAAGGAAGGAAGGAAGGAAGAAAAGAAAAGAAAGAGAAAGAAAAGAAAGAGCCTCCAGAATCCATTTAGATTTTGTAATTATAAAATCGTGTGTTCCAGATGGGGAGCTGAGGTTAGGAGGCTTCCAAGATGACATGATATAGATCTCTACATAGAGATTTATGCTGATTATGCTGCTTCAGGGGACATATGCAAAAAATTTCTGGAAAGTAAAGCCACTCTGGTCTGAGGTTTAAAAGAAGCTAAGGATCCTCCACTAGTAAGAAGCTCAGCAGTATAGATTTAGAGTCAAACTCCAACTCTGTACCCACCAGTCATGTGAGCTGTCAGTACCTTTGCACCTCAGTGTCCTCATTAAACACTGGAATGATAACGCCTTTGACCAAGTTACCCTGAGGGGCAATTGTAAGAATCAAATTAGATAGCATGTCAAATGTACATTATAAGAAATAAAGTGCTTTTTAAATGTTGCTATCTATATATAAAAATGTATAAGCATATAATATCAGGAATTACCTATACACAGTAAAAACTTGAATACTAGATGATTATGACATGGCCTTTAATAAATAGAAGGTTTTCTTCAGCACATTCCAACAGACGGAAAAATGTACAAAATAAACCCTTAATAAGTTGGATTTCTAAAGCTGGTGACTAATTCATATGTAAATCATTGAAAACATCTGCTAGTTGTTTCAACTAAGTTTATGTTGATCACATTTCTAATTGTGACTTCTTAGTGGACCAGTTGACTCATACAAGTACATCAATAAACTGACCTCTATAGGAAGTAATTTGGAAATTATTTGGGAACTGTTCTGTGACTGATGTCTCTAAAAGTTTCAAATTAGCCTTTAGAAATCTCCTGAGGTATTGATTGCTTCGTAATGTCATCTAAAACAGAGAATAGTGTTTGTTTATTCAAGAGTCCCTGGTTGTGACTGTGTAAAAATGATAACCAGGGCAGGTTTTTAAGCTCTTTGGTGAAAAGGATTCCTGGTATGGGGCTATGTTAATGCACATATATAAAACAACCCAGCCTCATAAAGACAACTTTATGAAAAATGCAGAGAATCAGGACATCATTGTGCAGCCACCCAGTAGGCATGTAATGAGAAATTCACTACCTCTCTGGTCTCCATTTTCTCACCTATGAACTAGGATACCTGGATCTGGTTCCATCCCTAGACTTGGACAAGAGACCTTGTCCTGGACCCTACTCTGGATCTCCTTAGCTACAACTTTGTTTCCTTCTCCTCCAGTAGGCTAGAGAGACCATAGAATCAAGGAAATCTGCCTACCTGAAGCCTTTATACTTTCTATTCATGCTCTGGACCCCTAAAGCCCTCAAATCCCCTGTAAAAATGTCCACAATCCTACTTCCGGGTCCAGTGTAGAACTCCTCCCTGGGCCCATTCTTCTCAAAGGAGGTCAACATCCCATTGTGTGCTAAGTCTGAAGGGTGACCAAAGGACAGCTGTTGGCAGAGAGTATGGATGGGTTTGCACATGGAGATTTGTAAATCTACATGTGCCCCTGAAGGCCCCTGGCAGTGCAGGACTAAGGGATGAGAAGGGGAAGGCAGGACTGCAGCCAGGCTCTCCCATGCCATCACATTCTGTGTTAAACTATGAGCAGTCAAAGAATTCCAAATTCAAGTCTGGCCCTTCAAGTTGGTAAGAAGTTGGTCTTTACATAGTAAGTGAACAGAACATCTTATTTACTATTTGTCTACCTGACTCATCACTTCTAACTGTTAAGACAATTGGTATGTGGGCCTCCATTTATATTCTTGCCCTAGGTCCCAGAAATTTAGCAGTGTGCCTTCTCAAGGCCATACCTCTCTAAGGTCCCTTCCAGCTCCAACTTATTTCAAAGAAAATAAAAATATTCTAGGAATAGAAGTTTCTCTGTTTAAATCTTCAACTTGTTCAAATATTTCCTTGAACAAATTGCTTAACTTTTCTAAGTTAAAAAGAAAAAAAATACCTTGCAAGGTAATCACAAGGATGAGATGACATAATTTATTGAAAATTCTGACACGTAGTAAGTCCTCAATATACGCTTGCTCCCTGCAATGGATGAAAATGAGACTTAAGGGATTAAGTGATTCAGCAGTCACAATCCTTGGCAATTATCCAAATGAGTTGAAAACTTACGTTCATACAAAAACCTGCACACGGATGTTTACAGCAGCTTTGATCATAATTGCCAAAACTTGAAAGCAACCAAGATGTCCTTTGGGAGATGTGTAGATAAATAAGACTGAGCTTTCAAGTCATCAAAAGACAAGGAAGAAACTCAAATGCATATACCTAATTGAAAGAAGCCAATCTGGCTACCTACTTATGATTCCAGACATGTGATATTTTGGAAAAGGCTAAACCGAGATGATAATATAAAGATCAGGGTTGCCAGGGGTTAGGGGAGGAATGGATGAATAGATAAAGCACAGAATATTTTTAGGGCTGTGAAACCATTCTATATGATACCACAGTTGACTCTGGAACAACAGGGGTTTGGACCATATGGGTCCTCTTATCTGCAGATATTTTTCACTAAATATAGTCAGCTCTTGTATAAATGGGTTCCACATTTGCAATTGATATGATCTGGCTCCGTGTCCCCACCCAAATCTCACCTTGAATTGTAATAATCCCCACATATCAAGGGTGGGACCAGAAGGAGGTGATTGAATCATGGGGGTGGTTTCCTCCACACTGTTCTTGTGATAGTGGGTGAGTTCTCACAAGGTCTGATGGTTTTATAAGTGTCTGGCAGTTCCCCTGCTGGCACTCATTCTCTCTCCTGCTGCCCTGTGAAGAGGTACCTTCCATTTGATTGTAAGTTTCCTGAGTCCTCCCCAGCTATGCAGAACTAAGTCGATTAAACCTCTCTCCTTTATAAATCACCCAGTCTTGGGTACTTCTTCATAGCAGCATGAGAACAGACTAATACAGAAACCAAACAAGAATCAAAAATAGTGTTGGTGGGATGCAAAACCCACTAGAGCAGAGTTTTTGTATTTGAAGTTTCTGCACAGCTGACTGTGGAACTTGAGTATGCCTGGATTATGGTATACATGAGCAGTCCTAAAACCAATTCCCCAAGGATACCAAGGGAGACTTTACAATGATATGTTATCACACGTTTGTCAAAATCCATAGAATGCGCAACAACAAGAGGAAACGTAATGTAAACTATGGACCTCGAGTGATGATGGTGTGTCACTGGAGGGTCAGCAAATGTCCCACTCTGGTCGGGGAGTTGATAGTGGAGAGGCTGTGCAGGTGTGGGGACAGGAGCATATAGGAGCTTTCTGTACTTTCTGCTAAGTTTTGCTGTGAATCTAAAACCGCTTTAAAAAAAATAGCCTTTTTCTTAAAAAAAGAGAGATGAAGAAAGTAAATCCTATCACAATGCATATATGCTGCCCCTCATTTCTCCCTCATCAACAATGAGCTTCTGCTAACAGAGGAATTATTTCAAAGATCAATAATAACACTTTTATGTGAAATGAGGAACTTGAGCTCATTAAAAAAAGAAAGTTGTTCAAATTAGGAGGCAGATGTTCTTTCCCAGCTGTGTGCAGATAATCTCACCAGCAGTGTCAGACATGAAGTTCCAGAAATACAAAGATGCTAAAACAGCAGTAACACAGAGCAGAGTTTACAGCAAGAAATTTAACCCTTGAAGGAGACGGAAGACTATGCCCTTGCTGGCTATAAAGGCATTTATCAGTTTTGAACTTGAGCTAGTAGGGTCAGTATTTTTTACAACAAATCTAGTAAGGAGAGTTCTCATACTATCTAAAATAATACATAGTTTTATTTTTTAAAGTAGTCATATAGAGAATGTACTAGTTAGCCAGAGCTAATGAAATTGTGCTTGTGCCAGAATCTCGGTGCCCTTCAGGAACTGAAATGACTAATCCTCTGTGGAGAGCAGGCTGAATGTAGAGAAAACAGAATTAGGCTGCGTGCAGTGGCTCACACCTATAATGCCTGCACTTTGGGAGGCCGAGGTGGGTGGATTAACTGATGTCAGGAGTTCAACACCAATCTAGCCAACATGATAAAACCTCGTCTCTACTAAAAAGACAAAAAATTAGCCAGGCATGGTGGCCTGTAATCCCAGCTACTCGTGAGGCCTGAAGCAGGAGAATCACTTAAACCCAGAGTGGAGGTTCCAGTGAGCTGAGATTGTGCCACTGCACCCCAGTCTGGGCAACAAGAGTGAAACTCCATCTCAAAAAAAAGAAAGAAAGAAAAAAGAAAAAGAAAACAGAATTAAGAAGTCATTTCAGAGTTCTTTTCTGAGGAAAGGGTACTATGGAGTTTTCCACTCTTCAAATCATTCAAGACCCTGATATTGAGGGAGAACCCAATTTTCCCCAGATCCATCACTCAGGATGGTAAGAAATGAAATAATGTAACTGCTGTGCAAAGCACCCAGTTGTGTGGTACACTGCTGTGACTAAGGGAATGTCATATGAGTCCTAAACAAACAGCCACAGAAAGGAGGCCATAACCTCCTTTCTTTTTTTGACTTCAGACTAAATGAAAACAGAATAAACAGGAGCTCAAATAAATCAACAAAGACACACCCAAGCATCTCAAATATAGATAAAAATTCAGTTAAAGCAGTGCAATTCATCAAGGGTGACCCAGGAAATCATCCTGAAACAAGGTGCTCACTTTTACTGGCAAAAATTCTCAGACCTTCTGTAAGAAACAGTCATTGCGGCCAGGTGCAGTGGCTGTCACCTGTAATCCCAGTACTTTGGGAGGATAAGATGGGCAGATCACATGAGATCAAGAGTTCGAGACCAGCCTGACCAACGTGGTAAAACCCCATCTCTACTAAAATACAAAAAATTAGCTGGGCATGGTGGTGCACCCCTGTAATACCAGCTTCTCAGGAGGTTGAGGCAGTAGAATCACTTAAACCCAGAAGGTGAAGGTTGCAGTGAGCTGAGATTGTGCCACTACCCTCCAGCCTGGATAACAAAGTGAGACGTCATTGCTTTAATGCTGCATCATTAAGCTGATCCAGTAGGGGTGCTTTTAAGGCTCTTAGGAAAGAAATGAAATTTTTGGCTGCTTGGAATGAGATTATTCCTCATGGGGAATAGGCCCAATGTGTAAACACAAGATTTATAATTAACCATGTAAAAGCCATGTGTCAGCCTCCCTTTCTACTCAGCACTGGTCAAGCTTTTATTAATTGCCCATTTTCTGGTTCAGCAGCTGAAGTGTAATACAGAAAATTTGGACAGGGTCCAGGAAAAAAAACAATGAAAATGATTAGGAAATATTTCCCATGAGAAAATTATAAAGAAACGGGGCTTATTTAACCTAGAAAAGAAAAGGCTCAAGGGAAATTTAATGATTTTCTTTAAATAGATAAAGGGCTAATGTAAGTGTGACATGAACGTGATTATTTTTACTGATACAGTAGTTTAAAAGATTATATCCAGCAGAAAAAAAGATAAGTTAGATATTAGGGGAACTTGCTAAGATTTTTGATCCATTAAAAATTATGAAAGATCTGGAAAATATTTAATAGGCATTTAAGAAATGAATCCTCTAGTGATATCCTACAGCTTAGGGGGAAGGTATATGGAATGAGTTTCTAGGAGTTCAGTTTCCAAAATATTAAAATAATTTTAGAGCAAATAGCTCAGTAGTACTTCAGGTATGTCTTTAAAGTCTACTAAGAACTACTCCTGTCCATAGGAATACCAAGGATTAAAAAAAAATTCACCTCTTGCATAAATAATGCAAATTAGAGTCAAGTAAATAAACCACACAAGTTTAGGCAAAGCAATTAAAAGTAACATCACTGTAGTGATTTATTAGTAATATCCCAAAAATGACATTCAAACAAGATTTTTAAAATTCATCACTGCTCCTTAATAAAGTTAAACCTCTACTTCAATCATATCCAATAGTTCATTCCAACAGCTCAGAACACTTAAGACCCTTTAAAGTCAAAAAGATTTCTGCCTCACTTATTCTAGAAAAGATTTATCCTTGACCTTGCTACCCCATGTAACCTGAGCTTATGCCTACTGACTCACTCCTTTCCATCTTCATCCTTCATCACACTGGAAGTGCAAGAAAATAAATGCAAAAATCCTAAAAGCAACTACAGAGAAAAGACAGATTACCTACAAAGGAATGACAATTAGACCGAATAAGACTTCTGGACAGCAACAATAGAAGGTATAGGACAGTAGAAGAATATTCCAAAGCTATCAATCTCTAATTGACTCAGCTAACTATAAAGGCATTTTTAAGGTAAATTAAAATTGAACAAGTCTATCACCAATAGAACCTCACTAACATTTATCGACAATATTTTTTTAAAACACACTTGAACCACAGTGCAATTGAACCACAGGAACTAAAAGCAAGCTGCTTCTCACCTAGCTAGAAGAATTATGCTGGGAGCATCTAGAGGCCACCTGCACATGGAAAGAGCCTGTCTAAGATTGGACTCAACAGGAGAAAAGCATGGGGAAGAGATGAGGAGGGAAACTCAGCCTGGAGTCCTAGAGTAAGCCACTTCCCTTGGCATTTTTAGCCATATGTGACAACAAATTATATATATTTTTAAAACCAGAAGGAGAGAATGTGAAAGAAAAACTATATGTAAACCATGATTTATAAAATAAAACATACAGAGTGACTTATAAAATAAAACATATAGGATAAAAATTAAAACTGTAACTACAAAAATTAAAAAGAACTGTAAATATGAAAATAATTTTGAGTCATGAATTAAACTTTTTGTTGTTGTTACTTGAGGACAAGAAAAAGAAGAAAGCCTAAAAGAAGGGGAAGAGCAGAGGAGGAGAAATAATCTAATAAAAATGTCCAAATGAAAGAATGTAAATGTATAGCGGTGATAAGGAAAAGGCAGGAATAAAACACAGTGCTCCAGCTTCTGGCTCCAGCAACAGAGGTGTTATATTCATAGAGATGGTGAGAGCTAAAGGAGAAGCAGATTTTACAACCAAAAGTTAAGATTTAAAAATGTAAAATCTTTCTAACTGAAAAAGTAAAATAAATGGAAATATAAGTTGATCTAAAGAGAGGCAAAAACTGAAGATGGGGCTGGGCACAGTGGCTCACCCTTCTACTCCCAGCATTTTGGGAGGCCTAGGTGGGTGGGTCATTTGAGGTCAGGAGTTTGAGACCAGTCTGGCCAAGATGGTGAAACCCTGCCTCTGCTAAAAATACGAAAATTAGTTGGGCATGGTGGCAGGCACCTAAAATCCCAGCTACTCAGGAGGCTGAGGCAGGAGAATTGCTTGAACCCGGGAGGTGGAGATTGCAGTGAACCAAGATCATGCCACTACCCTCCAGCCTGGGCCACAGAGTAAGACTATGTCACACACACACACACACAAAAGAACAGTGAAACTGGAAAATTGAGAGTATTGTCGAATAGACAGTATCTGAAGTCACCAAAAGGAGAAGGTTATGGGGGCATGGTTTCAGGATGATTCAAGTGCATTATTCATTGTGCACTTTATTTCTATTGTTATTACATTGTAATATATAATAAAATAATTACACAACCCATCATAATTTAGTTTCAGTGGGAGCCCTAAGCTTGTTTTCCTGCAACTAGACAGTCCCATCTGGGGGTGATGGGAGACAGTGACAGATCATCAGGCATTAGATTCTCACAAGGAGTGTGCAACCTACATCCCTCACATGCGCAGTTTACAACAGGGTGTGTCCTCCTGTGAGAATCTAATGCTGCTGCTGCTGCTGATTTGACAGTAGGCAGAGCTCAGGTGGTAATGCAGGCAATGAAGAACAGCTATAAAAAATACAGATAAAGCTTTGCTCACCTGCCCAACTCCTACAGTATGGCCTGGTTCCTAGCAGGTCACGGACCAGTATGGGTTCATGGCCCAGAGGTTGGAAACCCCTGGGTTAGAGCAAGTGGGCCTAAAGCTGCCACAGTCCACTTGTAGAAGTCAAGTCTATAGGCTTTGGATAATCTTTTTTTTTTTTTCAATTCTCAGAGGCCCTGGTTACTTGTTTCCAAGTTTTAAGCATTCTTGAAAGGGCTTGGCTTCCACATATTACTTATGAACCTTTATCTCCATTCAGATACAGACTCTAGTTGCTGATCGAAGACTGGGAGGGGACATCATTTTGTGTTGTTGTCTCTTTCTGGGAGATACCAGAAAATGATGCCAAGAATTCCCACAGTTTCTATAGACCTTTCAGCTGAATCCCTTGCACTGTCTTTATCCATGAGAACCCACGCAGAATTACATAAAAATTTAGGATCTTTCAAACTTGAAGACAACATCAAAATACATTCCAGGAGTCAGTCAAGTTTTAAATTTAGTGAAACATCATAAACCACCCTGAACTTGTCTCTATGACAAGCAAAGATCCGAATATCTTATCAGTGATTCTCCAAGCCTGGTGCGCAGAGCAGCAACAGAGGCAACTGAATCGGCAGCGTCTGGGAACTTGTCAGAAATGAGCATTCTTGATCCCACCCCAGCCCTACTGAATAGAAAGTCAGGGGAGGGGCAGCCACCTGTGTTTTAACATGCCTCTCTCCCCAAGTGATTCTGGTGCTCACTAAACTTTGAGTGCCACCAAATTAGATTTTGATAATATATTAGTAGATCATCCTGTAACAGAACCTAAGGCTATGAATTTGGCTTGAAATGTTTAAGGAACATTTCTCAGAGAACAATTATATAATCAAGGGTAGAATGCCTATTGTTAACTTATTGTGTGAGGAGAGAACTGGATGACTCCTTGGTGGAGATTTCAGACTTAAGGAACAGTAATATAGCATCATGGTAAAAAGATGAACAGTCACCATAAAGGTAAGCATCTCACAAACCTCTCATTCCATGGGAAAGGATGAGTAATTGTTCTTCTTTCAGAAAGGGGAAGCTTTATGCTTTAAAAAAACAACAGTGGCTAATACTGCTAGAGTGAAATATAAAGCGTATAAAAAAGAAGCATCTCCGAAAAACACCAGCACCAACTGGTGATTCTGTTCTGTCTTGGTTGTCCCTTTCGAAGGTCACTGAGAAACACTTGTGTTTTTTACTCCAAGGTTGATGAGAGTCACCAAAGAAGAATACTGAGTGATTAAAAAAAGAGGAATGAACTATTTTTTGGGGTCCTTCTGCATCACACCTGCAGCACACAAGCTGAGCCACAACAGTATGTCAAGGCTCAGAAAGGGCACTCTACAGGTTCCAAACTGATTCTCAAGGGGGCCAGGCCCAGGCTGGTAAATAGGACCCATCCCAGCTTTAAAAAAACTGCACTGATTTTCTTTCTCTGCTAAGTTATTTCCAGAAACTTTGTAAAAGGTATAATGAGTATAATAAATAATAAGCACATACAGCACAAAATATGAAATTATTTCTGCCTGAGTCAAACAGGAAAAGTATAACCTATATCGATAAACTTGAGCTATTACAACAAACCAACAATTAGATAAGAAAAAAGGGAGAGTCTCTTGGGAAAGTGTTAATTGCATGATGCAGTAGGTGGAAATATTCTGGTCACTTTTCATTTTAAAAATTCTCCACTCTCTAATTCTTTGTTTTGGAAAGTTAAAGAGGAAAGTCCATGAAGTTTCACTGTATTTTTTCTACTTTTTCTTAACCTTTCAAAGACTGCTTAGCTTGCTTATACTCTTGGTCTAGGCTAAATTAAGGCAAAAGAAACAGAGAACATCTGTTCTTACTCCTAATCTCAGATGACTTTTTGTCACCAACCTTTATTCCTTACTCCAATCTTATTCACTCTTCCTGAATCTGCTGAAATACTTTACTATAAGTGTAATCCAAAATTATCTCACCCCTGAATTTGAAGCAACCATTGTCTGCATAATTTGTTTAAGATTTAGTTGGCTGAGCACGGTGGCTCAAGCCTGTAATCCCAGCACTTTGGGAGGCCGAGACGGGTGGATCACAAGGTAAAGGGATCGAGACCATCCTGGTCAACATGGTGAAATTCCGTCTCTACTAAAACTACAAAAAATTAGCTGGGCATGGTGGCACGTGCCTGTAATCCCAGCTACTCAGGAGGCTGAGGCAGGAGAATTGCCTGAACCCAGGAGGCAGAGGTTGCAGTGAGCCGAGATCGCGCCATTGCACTCCAGCCTGGGTAACAAGAGTGAAACTCCATCTCAAAAAAAAAAAAAAAAAAAAGATTTAGTCATGTGCTTTTCTTACTACATCTCTTCTCTCATTGATTTCCCTATATTCTGGGGTATAATTTAGACAATACCTTCAAGAATTCTAAACTGTTTATTGTACAGTTTGTGCCCCACCGTGTTTGAACCTACCTAAAGAATTGTTAGGCTTTGCCTACGTGCACAAATCTCAAATACTGTGACTGAAATAATTACTCATTTCATTCTAACTTGTCAGTTTAGTCTTGTTTTAAATCAAGCTTTCTGGGTTAACCTTTTGCTTCAGCTCCATTTAACATTGGACTAGGCACAGAGGATACAAAGATGAATAAAAGAACAGATGCCAAAAGGCAGCTCACTGTCCACAGAAGCATGAATCTGTCTAAACCAGCCCTGCTACAAAATGCAGAAGTGGTAAAAATGAACAGAGAAAATAAATAAATATCAGTGCCTGGAAGCTCTCTATACAAAGTGTGTCAGGCTGGGAGGAGAGGAAAAAGAAAGAGCAAGAAAAGACAAGGTGAAAGGTCCAGATGGAAAGAGAGATGGACCCTTATGATTAAGGGTTGGTGCTGATTTATATCAGAGCACAGCATGGTCAGAAGCTGAGCACCACTAAGCTGAGCATCACTCAGTGTACTGAAGTCTGAAACAGCTACTCTCCCCTCTGAAAAACAAGTTCCCTGCTCTAGAGAACTCATGCTTGGATTACTGTGCTAGCCTGTTAGCAGCTCCTCCTCTGCTTTCTATTTCTAGCTGTAATTGGTTCAAAATGCAGCTGCAACTCTCATTTCTAGTCCATCTCCCAAGCTGCTCACATGACTTTCATGTTCTAATAAACATTTTTGTCTTTTACTTTATGAAATGGGCTTAAGACATTAATTTTTTCTATCCCAAGTCCTTCTATAATTGACCTGAAAATAATTAAATGACTCTATACTCATTCTATTGCTAAGCCCAAAGGTGAGATTCTGACGCAGTTCCTATGAAAGATTTGCATCTGGGTTTAGGGCTTTGCCCAGTTCCATATCCAGTTCTGACTTTAAGGCTCTATCCAGTTCTTCTTTGCCAAGTGGAACACAACATCATCTAATACTGGGTCAAGAGTGTCTTGCTGCATTCTCAAATGCAACACCACACAGTAATATCATTTCCATCTCTGCCCATCCCCTGCTGCTGTTATCCCCAGACCAAGACTATAAAGCAGAAGATTTCAAATAAACCATGCAGGAAATAGAAAGGACATGGATTTCAGAGTCAGGCCAATCTGGTTTTAAACTGAGCTATTGAATTCTCTCATTCTCTCATTAATACATTTATTCAGTAATTATTAAGCACCTGCTATATGCCAGGAAGTCAAATGGGTGCTGGGCCAAAATGATGAGCAAGATGTACTCCCTCCCTGCCTTTGGGGCAGGCAGGACAGGTGATCATTTCAAGAGAGCACAATGGGTGCCTACATGGTAAAAAGCAGACGGAGCTCGGAAAGCACAGAGAGCACCTCAGGGAACCCAAAGAGGAAGGCTTCCCAGCCAACACCCTGCTGGGGCTGAGCATGAGAGGAGAAGTACACTTTGGACAGCAACCCCGGGGTAGGAGAATGTTCCAGGCATGGGGGGAAGAGGTACAGAGACTCCAAGCATGAGACAGCACAGCAGGATGGGGAAATGCAAGAAGTCCAATGTGGCTGAAAAACGAAGAGCAGGAGAGGTTCTGACAGAAAATGAGGTGGAAACAAGACCTTACTTGTTATCCTAATGTGTCTGGAAGAAACTGTGAGGACTGTGGATAGCTATTGAGCAGAAAAAGAAAAAACAGTCAGAGTTTTGTATTTAAAAGGCTCAACTTCACAGGTGTATAAAGAAGAAATTGGAGAGGAAAAGAGACTCAGGGAAAGGAAGTTGTCTGGGAGGCTGTTGCTATAAATGAGGTTACAAAGGTTAAGGATCTGAACAAAGGCTCTGCAGTAGGGACACAGAGGAGAGGATGTATGTGAGAGAGAGTTGGGAACTAGGATTGACACAATCTGGAGACAAGGTGAAAGGGAGGAGTTAAAAAGTAGAAGGGAAGAGTGATGCCAGATTTCTGGTTCATGCAGTAGCATTGTCCCTAAAGAGACACTCCTGACGGCTCTGCCTACTTTGGACAGACAATGAGCTCAATTTTGGATGTGTTAAGTTGGAGATGCCAGTGACACAACAAAATGTAGGCAACCAATGGGCACTGGGCTAACCTGTCTGAAGCTCAGAACAGACATGTGGGTGGAGCACACAGATACGACAATCATTAGTATGGAATTGGTGAGTGGAGGCAGATAAATTGCTCAAACACTGTGCATACAGAGAGAAAAAAGGAAAATATCAGTATTTAAGAAATGTCCAGAGGAAAAGGAGCTCACAAAAGATCCATAAAGGAGCTTGTGGAGAGCCATGAGGGGGAAATTTTTTCTCCATAAAATGCAAATAACAACGTACACCCTGCAGGGTTGTTACATGAATTAGACAAGGTATGGGTGTAAACCAAATGTGATTTCCCTGGTAGACCAAGTATGTAATAGATATTTGATGAATGGTAGGTTTCATCATCATTAATCTTACTGTTTATAATAGAAATAATACATGAAGTTTCCTTAAGTATTAGGTAGATGTCTGTTTTTTATAACCCTTTTTAACACAGCTAGATCAACTCTGCACATCTACAGCATAGTTTATAATTCTCAAGGATGAAAAACCTCTAAATGAAAAATGTGGCTGGGTGCAACAGCTCACACCTCTAATCCCAGCTTTGGGAGGCCAAGGTGGGTGGATCATTTGAGGTCAGGAGTTCGGGACCAGCCTGGCCAACATGGTGAAACCCCATCACTACTAAAAATACAGAAATTAGCCAGCGTATGCCTGTAATCCCAGCTACTCAAGAGGCTGAGGCAGGAGAATCGTTTGAACTCAAGAGGTGGAGGCTGCAGTGAGCCAAGATATTGCCATAGCACGCTAGCCTGGACAACAGGGTAAGACACTGTCTCAAAAAACAGAAAAGAAAAAAATGCATATGCTTTTCCAGGTGGTTTATCTGAAACAAACCAATAGAAGCATAAACTTCCGATATAAAAGTACATAGTTTAACAAATAAGTTTACTCTTCGGGCACTGCATGTGGTCAGTTCATGGAAACAGCAAAGTAAACATATAAGGTTGATAATAAAATTTGGGAAAAGGAAAAGTATAAAGGACATATTAGCCACCAGATAAATGGTTAGAAGTAGCCAAGGAACTATCTATTAATATGTGGCTGCGGGGTATTGGAAGCACCTTGTTTAATCTAAGATGCAGGGTACATAACATGCACTTCAATAATCACTGGATGAATCGGTGAGTGTGAGAGTCTGGTATACACAGCCAACTGTTGGATCTCTCTACCTGGGCTTCCCGTAGACATCATACACTCAACCTATAAAGCAGACCTTCTTGTCTTTCCCTTCAAATCCCCTCACTTTTTTACTCCCCCAAGTAGCTTAATGTCATTATCAAACTAGCCAGATGAAAACTCTGGGCTCTGCTCCCTCCCTCACTGCCAAATCACCACATCTCATCTGTATTAGTTAGGATTCTCTAGAGGGACAGAACTAATAGGATAGATGTATATATGAAGGGGAGATTATTAGGAGAATTGACTCACATGTTCACAAGGTGAAGTCCCGCAATAGGCCTCTGCAAGCAGAGGAACCAGGAAGCGAGTCTCAATCCCAAAACCTCAAAGGAGGGAAGCCGATAGTGTAGCCTTCAGTCTGTGGCCAAAGACCTGAGAGCTCCTGCCAAATCACTGGTGTAAGCCCAAGAGTTCAAAAGCTGAAGAACTTGGAGTCAATGTTCAAGGGAAGGAAGGATCCAGCACAGGAGAAATATGGAGGCCAGAAGCCTTAGCCAGTCTAGTTCGTCCACGTTCTTTTGCCTGTTTTTATTCTGGCCACACTGGCAGCTGATTAGATTGTACCCATCTGAATTAAGGGTGGTTCTGCCTTCCCAACCCACTGACTCAAATGTTAATCTCCTTTGGCAACACCCTCACAGTCACACTCAGGAACAATAATTTGCAAACTTCAATCCATTCAACTCTCAATATTAACTATCACACCATCCCTGCTACATCCTAATGGCACTCCATTCTCCACCTATAGTCAAAATAGTCCCCCTAAAATCCCAATATTCCCCACATTACTCTCCTGCTCAGTACCTCCAATAGCTCCCCACCACTGCAGGAAAAATTGCAAACTCTTTGATGGCATAAAAGACTCTCCACAGGCTGAGCACAGTGGCTTACATCTGTAATCCTAGCACTTTGGGAGGTCAAGGTGGGCAGATCACTTGAGGTCAGGAGTTCAAAACCAGCCTGGTCAACATGGGGAAACCTCATCTTTACTGAAAATACAAAAAATTAGCTGGGTGTGGTGGTGAACACCTGTAATCCCAGCTACTTGAGAGGCTGAGACAGGAGCATCACTTGAACCCAGGAGGCAGAGGTTTCAGTGAGCCAAGATCAAACCATTGCACTCCAGCCTGGGTGATAGAGTGAGACTCCACCTCAAAAATAAATAAATAAATAAAATAACAGAAATAAATATTTATATAAAATTTTCAACTTTGGGCATTAGGGTACTAACTTCAAAATTTTTGAATATTCTGTACCATTTGTGCCACTAATTTTTCTTTTCTTTTTTTAAGCATTTTATTTATTTATTTATTATTTTATTGCATTTTAGGTTTTGGGATACATGTGAAGAACATGCAAGATTGTTGCATAGGTACACACGTGGCAGTGTGATTTGCTGCCTTCTTCCCCATCACCTCTATCTGGCATTTCTCCCCATGCTATCTCTCCTCAACTCCCCACACCCCACTATCCCTCCCCTATTTCCCCCCAATAGACCCCAGTGTGTAGGGCTCCCCTCCCTGTGTCCATGTGTTCTCATTGTTCAATACCTGCCTATGAGTGAGAACATGCGGTGCTTGATTTTCTGCTCCTGTGTCAGTTTGCTACGAATGATGGTTTCCAGGTTCATCCATGTCCCTACAAAGGACACGAACTCATCGTTTTTTATGGCTGTGTAATATTCCATGGTGTATATGTGCCACATTTTCCCTGTCCAGTCTATCATTGATGGGCATTTGGGTTGGTTCCAAATCTTTGCTATTGTAAACAGTGCTGCAATGAACATTTGTGTGCACGTGTCCTTATAGTAGAACGATTTCAATCCTTTGGATATATACCCAGTAATGGGATTGCTGGGTCAAATGGAATTTCTATTTCTAGGTCCTTGAGGAATCGCCACACTGTCTTCCACAGTGGTTGAACTAATTTACACTCCCACCAACAGTGTAAAAGCGTTCCTATTTCTCCACATCCTCTCCAGCATCTGGTGTCTCTAGATTTTTTAATGATCGCCATTCTAATTGGCGTGAGATGGTATCTCAATGTAGTTTTGATTTGCATTTCTCTGATTACCAGTGATGATGAGCATTTTTTCATATGTTTGTTGGCCTCATGTATGCCTTCTTTTGTAAAGTATCTGTTCATATCCTTTGCCCACTTTTGAATGGGCTTGTTTGTTTTTTTCTTGTAAATCTGTTTTAGTTCTTTGTAAATTCTGGATATCAGCCCTTTATCAGATGGGTAAACTGCAAAAATCTTTTCCCATTCTGTTGGTTGCTGATTCACTCTAATGACTGTTTCTTTTGCCGTGCAGAAGCTGTGGAGTTTGATTGGGTCTCATTTGTCTATTTTGGCCTTTGTTGCCAATGCTTTTGGTGTTTTGTTCATGAAGTCTTTGCCTACACCTATGTCCTGAATGGTTATGCCTAGATTTTCTTCTAGGGTTTTTATGGTGTTAGGTCTTATGTTTAAGTCTTTAATCCATATGGAGTTAATTTTAGTATAAGGTGTCAGGAAGGGGTCCAGTTTCTGCTTTCTGCACATGGCTAGCCAGTTTTCCCAACACCATTTATTAAACAGGGAATCCTTTCCCCATTGCTTGTTTTTGTCAGGTTTGTCAGAGATCAGATGGTTGTAGAGATGTTGTGTTGCCTCCGAGGCTTCCGTTCTGTTCCATTGGTCTATATCTTTGTTTTGGTACCAGTACCATGCTGTCTTGATTACTGTAGCCTTGTAGTACAGTTTGAAGTCCAGTAGTGTGATGCCTCCTGCTTTGTTCTTTTTGCTTAGAATTGACTTGGCTATCTGGGTTCTCTTTTGGTTCCATATGAACTTTAAGGTGTTTTTTTCCAGTTCTGTGAAGAACGTCATTGGTAGCTTGATGGGGATAGCATTGAATCTGTAAATTACTTCAGGCAGTATGGCCATTTTCACGATATTGATTCTTCCTAACCATGAACATGGAATGTTTCTCCATCTGTTTGTGTCCCCTCTTATTTCGTTGAACAGTGGCTTGTAGTTCTCCTTGAAGAGGTCCTTTACATTCCTTGTTAGTTGTATTCCTAGGTATTTTATTCTCTTTGTGGCAGTTGTGAATGGCAATTCGTTCTTGATTTGGCTCTTTTTAAGTCTGTTATTAGTGCATAGGAATGCTTGTGATGTTTGCACACTGATTTTGTATCCTGAGACTTTGCTGAAGTTGCTTATCAGTTTCAGGAGATTTTGGGCTGAGATGATGGGGTCTTCTAGGTATACAATCATGTCGTCTGCAAATAGAGACAATTTGACTTCCTCCTTTCCTATTTGAATACCCTTCATTTCTTTTTCTTGCCTGATTGATCTGGCTAGAACTTCCAGTACTATATTGAATAGGAGAGGTGAGAGAGGCATCCTTGTCTAGTGCCAGAGTTCAAAGGGAATGCTTCCAGTTTTTGCCCATTCAGTATGATATTAGCTGTTGGTTTGTCGTAAATAGCTTTTATTATTTTGAGATACGTTCCGTCAATACCTAGTTTATTGAGGGTTTTTAGCATAAAGCGCTGTTGAATTTTGTCAAAGGCCTTCTCTGCATCAATTGAGATAATCATGTGGTTTTTGACTTTGGTTCCGTTTTTGTGGTGAATTATGTTTATAGACTTGTGTATGTTGAACCAGCCTTGCATCCCCGGGATGAAGCCTACTTGATCATGGTGGATAAGCTTTTTGATGTGTTGTTGCAATCGGTTTGCCAGTATTTTATTGAAGATTTTTGCTTCTATGTTCATCATGGATATTGGCCTGAAGTTTTCTTTTCTTGTTGGGCCTCTGCCAGGTTTTGGTATCAGGATGATGTTGGTGTCATAAAATGATTTGGGAAGGATTCCCTCTTTTTGGATTATTTGGAATAGTTTCAGAAGGAGTGGAACCAGCTCCTCTTTGTATGTCTGGTAGAATTCGGCTGTGAACCCATCTGGACCTGGGCTTTTTTTGGGTGGTAGGCTCTTAATTGCTGCCTCAACCTCAGACCTTGTTATGGGTCTGTTCAGGGTTTCAGCTTCTTCCTGGTTTAGGCTTGGGATGAGGCAAGTGTCCAGGAATTTATCAATTTCTTTCAGGTTTACTAGTTTATGTGCATAGAGTTGTTTGTAATAATCTCTGATGATGGTTTGAATTTCTGTGGAATCTGTGGTGATATCCCGTTTATCATTTTTTATTGCATCAATTTGGTTATTCTCTCTTTTCTTTTTTATTAATCTGGCTTGTGGTCTATTTTGTTGATCTTTTCCAAAAACCAGCTCCTGGATTTATTGATTTTTTGAAAGGTTTTTTGTGTCTCTATCTCCTTCAGTTCTGCTCTGATCTTAGCTATTTCTTGTCTTCTGGTAGGTTTTTAGCTTTTTTGATCTTGCTCCTCTAGCTCTTTCAATTTTGATGCTAGGGTGTCAATTTTAGATCTCTCCTTGCTTCTCATGTGGGCACTTATTGCTATATGTTTTCCTCTAGAGACTGCTTTAAATGTGTCCCAAAGATTCTGGTACATTGTGTCTTCATTTTCGTTGGTTTCAAAGAACGTCTTTATTTCTGCCTTCATTTTATTGTTTATCCAGTCAACATTCATGAGCAAGTTGTTCAGTTTCCAAGAAGCTGTGCGATTCTGAGTTAGTTTTTGAATTCTGAGTTCTAACTTGATTGCACTGTGGTCTGAGAGACTGTTTGTTATGATTTCTGTTCTTTTGCATTTGCTGAGAAGTGATTTACTTCCAATTATGTGGTCAATTTTAGAGTAGGTGTGATGTGGTGCTGAGAAGAATGTATACTCTGCGGATTTGGGGTGGAGAGTTCTGTAAATGTCTATTAGGTTTGCTTGGTCCAGGTCTGAGTTCAGGTCCTGGATATCCTTGCTAATTTTCTGTCTGGTTGATCTGTCTAATATTGACAATGGGGTGTTAAAGTCTCCCACTATTATTGTGTGGGAGTCTAAATCTCTTTGTAAGTCATTAAGAACTTGCCTTATGTATTTGGGTGCTGCTGTATTGGGTGCGTATATATTTAGGATCGTTAGCTCTTCTTTTTGCATTGATCCTTTTACCATTATGTAATGTCCTTCTTTGTCTATTTTGATCTTTGTTGCTTTAAAGTCTAATTTAACAGAGATGAGAATTGCAACTCCTGCTTTTTTTTTTTTTTTTTTTTTTTTTTTTTTTTTTTTTTTTTTTTTT